>NW_027593184.1:0-36987 GCF_964213995.1 Mustelus asterias
CTCTCTCTCACATACACACACTCTCTCACACACACAGTCTCTCTCTCTCACACACACACACACTCTCTCTCTCTCTCACACACACACACACACACTCTCTCTCTCACACACACACTCTCTCTCTCTCACACACACACACTCTCTCACTCTCTTTCTCACACGCACACACACTCTCTCACACACACACACACACTCTCTCACTCTCTTTCTCACACGCACACACACTCTCTCTCACACACACACGCTCTCTCACACACACACACTCTCTCTCTCTCTCTCTCACACACACACACACACACACTCTCTCTCACACACACACACTCTCTCTCTCTCTCTCACACACACACACACACACGCACAGACACACACACACATTCTCTCTCTCACACTCTCACATTGGAGCAATTCTCCCATTGCAACACGCGTGTTGTTTAGTGGATCGAGTTGGAAGATGCTCCTGTCAGCCATTTTGCGGGTGCCCCACGAGCGTTTACGACCCGCATGTATCTCCCAACCGGGAACAAATGGCGTTGCCGGGACCGCGTTGAAAACCAGCGTGCCGCTGATTTGCATTACTTACCATACCTTAGCTTGTCATTATCGAGATCGACACGACAAGCCCCGCCCACGTCTGTGTCTCCCACCTCTTTGGTGTGATGTCACTTTGGCACGAATCACAGTCGGTATATAAACGTCTCAACCTGGTGCGGCAGGCTTGAACTGGAGTGAGGAGGTAAGTGCTGGTAGCGGAGCGCGGGGGATGTTGCAGGCAGGGCCCTGGAGATGCCTGGTGGGCTTCCTGCTGCTGTCTTCAGGTGTTGGCCCGTGGACCAGAGATATCCACGGGAAGGATAGGTCAAATAGTTTGGATGGGGCACTTTTTGTGCAGTGTGTGCAGGAGGGTTTCCTGACACAATATGTGGATAGGCCGACAAGGGGTGAGGCCACATTGGATTTGGTACTGGGAAATGAACCGGGCCAAGTGTTAGATTTGGTTGTGGGAGAGAACTTTGGAGATAGTGACCACAATTCGGTGTCTTTTGTTATTGCAATGGAGAGGGATAGGGCCGGACGGCAGGGCAAGGCTTACAATTGGGGGAGAGGTAATTATGATGCGATTAGGCAAGAATTAGGGGGCATAAGATGGGAACAGAAACTGTCAGGGAAAGGCACTGATGAAAAGTGGAACTTTTTCAAGGAACAAATACTGGGTGTCCTTGATAGGTATGTCCCTGTCAGGCAGGGAGGAAATGGCCGAGTGAGGGAACCGTGGTTCACAAAAGAGGTGGAATGTCTTGTGAAAAGGAAGAGGGAAGCTTATGTAGGGATGAGGAAACAAGGTTCAGATGGCTCGACTGAGGGTTACAAGTTAGCAAGGAACGAGCTGAAAAAGGGGCTGAGGAGAGCTAGGAGGGGACATGAGAAGTCCTTGGCGGGTCGGATCAAGGAAAACCCCAAGGCTTTTTACTCTTATGTGAGGAATAAAAGAATGACCAGGGTGAGGTTAGGGCCGGTCAAGGACAGTGGTGGGAACTTGTGTATGGAATCAGTAGAGATAGGCGAGGTGATGAATGAATACTTTTCTTCAGTGTTCACCAAGGAGAGGGGCCATGTTTTTCAGGAAGAGAAGGTGTTACAGGCTAATAGGCTGGAGGAAATAGATGTTCGGAGGGAGGATGTATTGGCAGTTTTGAATAAACTGTAGGTCGATAAGTCCCCTGGGCCTGATGAAATGTATCCTAGGATTCTTTGGGAGGCGAGGGATGAGATTGCAGAGCCTTTGGCTTTGATCTTTGGGTCCTCGCTGTCCACGGGGATGGTGCCAGAGGACTGGAGAGTGGCAAATGTTGTTCCTCTGTTTAAGAAAGGGAATAGAAATGACCCTGGTAATTATAGACCGGTTAGTCTGACTTCGGTGGTTGGTAAATCGATGGAAAAGGTCCTTAGGGATGGGATTTACGACCATTTAGAAAGATGCGGATTAATCCGGGATAGTCAGCACGGATTTGTGAAGGGCAAATCGTGCCTCACAAATTTGATAGAATTTTTTGAGGAGGTAACTAGGTGTGTTGATGAAGGTAGGGCAGTTGATGTCATATACATGGATTTTAGTAAGGCGTTTGATAAGGTCCCCCATGGTCGGCTTATGATGAAAGTAAGGAGGTGTGGGATAGAGGGAAAGTTGGCCGATTGGATAGGTAACTGGCTGTCTGATCGAAGACAGAGGGTGGTGGTGGATGGAAAATTTTCGGACTGGAGGCAGGTTGCTAGCGGAGTGCCGCAGGGATCGGTGCTTGGTCCTCTGCTCTTTGTGATTTTTATTAATGACTTAGAGGAGGGGGCTGAAGGGTGGATCAGTAAATTTGCTGATGACACCAAGATTGGTGGAGTAGTGGATGAGGTGGAGGGGTGTTGTAGGCTGCAAAGAGACATAGATAGGATGCAAAGCTGGGCTGAAAAATGGCAAATGGAGTTTAACCCTGATAAATGTGAGGTGATTCATTTTGGTAGGACTAATTTAAATGTGGATTACAGGGTCAAAGGTAGGGTTCTGAAGACTGTGGAGGAACAGAGAGATCTTGGGGTCCATATCCACAGATCTCTAAAGGTTGCCGCTCAAGTGGATAGAGCTGTGAAGAAGGCATATAGTGTGTTAGCTTTTATTAACAGGGGGTTGGAGTTTAAGAGCCGTGGGGTTATGCTGCAACTGTACAGGACCTTGGTGAGACTGCATTTGGAATATTGCGTGCAGTTCTGGTCACCTCACTATAAGAAGGACGTGGAAGCGCTGGAAAGAGTGCAGAGGAGATTTACCAGGATGCTGCCTGGTTTGGAGTGTCGGTCTTATGAGGAAAGGTTGAGGGAGCTGGGGCTGTTCTCTCTGGAGCGGAGGAGATTGAGGGGAGACTTAATAGAGGTTTATAAAATGATGAAGGGGATAGATCGAGTGAACGTTCAAAGACTATTTCCTCGGGTGGATGGAGCTATTATGAGGGGGCATAACTATAGGGTTCATGGTGGGAGATATAGGAAGGATATCAGAGGTAGGTTCTTCACGCAGAGAGTGGTTGGGGTGTGGAATGGACTGCCTGCAGTGATAGTGGAGTCAGACACTTTAGGAACATTTAAGCGGTTATTGGATAGGCACATGGAGCACACCAGGATGGTAGGGAGTGGGATAGCTTGATCTTGGTTTCAGATGAAGGTCGGCACAACATCGTGGGCCGAAGGGCCTGTTCTGTGCTGTACTGTTCTATGTTCTATCTGGGGGGGGAGGGGGGCTTCTATTTTCTCAGAACTCTCCAGGGCAGCGCTCTAGCTCAGTGTGGGAGGAACCCGCAAGGAGTCCTGATCAGCCTCCCCCTCCAGGGCAGTGACATTGTCCTGTCGCGGGGTGTGGTCAGGGACTTGACTGGGTGCTGGTGTTCCGGGGTGGGGGAGGAGTGCACCATGTGCTGACTGAGGCCTAACCAGATGAAGCAGCTGCTGCTCCAGGCCGGGGTGCTGAGGTTCAGACACGGACTGCATGGAATCTGCTGTCACTTTTTTTGATTCATTTTCCGATCAGGGCCAGTGTGATCTCCTGGACTCGTTTCGATCGCCTCAGGGGGTCGGAGAGGAATTTCCCTGATTTTTTTCCCCCATATTGGCCCTGGGGTTTTCACTCTGGGTTTTCGCCTCTCCCTGGAGATCACATGGTCTGGAATGGGGGGGTGGGGGTGAGTTAATAGGTTGTGATGAACAAAGCATCGTAGCTGTGAGGGACAGCTCGGTGGATAGGATATTAGTATGTAGATAGGCTGGAAAATTGGGCGGGGATCCTGGATTCAGGATTCAATCCTGGACCGGGGAGCGGCGCGGGCTTGGAGGGCCGAAGGGCCTGTTCCTGTGCTGTATTGTTCTTTGTTCTTTGTTTGTTTGTCACTGGGAACATGCCTGGTGCTGATTTGCAGTCTGTCCCTGCCCTGTGACACAGACCAGCAACACACGCCTGTAACGGATGCTGCAGTTACACACATAGCAATGGCTCAAGGGTGCGCATTGCCCAGGTCTGCACACCGACCGGCATAATCTGTGCCAGCATTTGTCACAATGAGAATCTCACACAACCACACACGGCACCATGGATTGTGTGGGGTTTCCAGCTCCCACAAGTGGGGATTCTGGCCCAAGTGAGGGATTGGGGTGGTGCTGGGTCTATGCAGCCAATGAGAATAATCCGTCATTCTGAGCTCTTTCCAAACCCCACTGTGCCGATGGATCTCGGACTGATCAGTTTGGAGCTGCCATTATGGTGGCAGCGGAGGAGGAGGAATAGGCGGCTCAGTAGGTGGTGCACGTGGAGAGACCACCGCAGGAGCAGCCACCACCAGACCCTCAGGAAGGAGGGCAGGGGGCTGCCGCTGAGGGCCAGGAGGTCGCTGGCCAGGCTCCCGAAAGGGTGCCCAGAAGGCGAAGGGAGCAGAGGACAAGGAGGTACAGGCCCCGCAATTCATTTGATGCCCTCTCGGAGGCGATGTGCCGTTGCTGGCTGCAGCTCTCCAAGACCGTGATGCGGCACCTTCGTGAGGGGCTCGGGGGAGGTGACGGCCGCCCTGAATCTTTTCGCTTTTGGCTCATTTCAGGCACCCAGTGGCAGCCTCATTGGGATCTCCCAGGCCTCCGTGCACAGGTGTGTGCAGTAGGTCACAGATGCTCTGAATGCCAGGACAGAGCAATACATAAATTTCGATGTGGGTTGTGCACAGCAGGAGGCCCGGAATCTTGGCTTCGCTGCCATTGCTGGGATTCCCAGTGTCCAAGGAACAGTGGACGGGACACACATTGCCTTGCGGGGCCCACATGCAGGACCGCAGCAAGTTGTGAACAGAAATGGGTTCCACTCCCTCAATGTGCAGATCATATGTGACCATCTAATGAGGATTATGAAGGTCGATGCACGGCACACAGGGAGTGTCCATGACAGCTTTGTCCTCAGGCAGTTGGACATCCCTGGGCTCTTTGAAGACCAGCCCAGGTTGCTGGGATGGTTATTGGGCGACAAGGGTTACCCGCCAAGGTCATGGCTGATGACGTCCGTGCGGAGGCCCCAGACCGAGGCGGAGACTCGCTACAAAGAGGCCCATGCAGCCACCCGGTCCGTCATAGAGCGGTGCCTCGGCCTGCTGAAGATGCGGTTCCGCTGCTTGGATCACTCTGGGGAGGCCTCCAGTCTGACCCTGTGCGTGCTTCACGCATCATCATCGTTTGCTGCGCTCTTCACCACATCACCCAGCAGCGGGGAGACCAGCTGGAGCAGGAGGAGGAGGAGGAGGCGGAGGAGGAGGAGGGGGAAGAGGAGGAGGAGGAGGAGGGGAGGAGGAGGAGGAGGAGGAGGAGGAGGAGGAGGCGGAGGAGGAGGGGGAGGAGGAGGAGGAGGAGGAGGAGGAGGAGGAGGAGGGGGAGGAGGAGGAGGAGGAGGAGGAGGCGGAGGAGGAGGAGGAGGAGGGGGAAGAGGAGGAGGCGGAGGAGGAGGAGGAGGAGGAGGAGGAGGAGGAGGTGGAGGAGGAGGAGGAGGAGGGGGAAGAGGAGGAGGCGGAGGAGGAGGAGGAGGAGGAGGAGGAGGAGGAGGGGGAAGAGGAGGAGGGGGAGGAGGAGGAGGAGGCGGAGGAGGAGGCGGTGGAGGAGGGGGAGGAGGAGGGAGGAGGCGGAGGAGGAGGTGGAGGAGGGGGGGGGGGCGAGTGGCGAGGGGGTGAGGTGGGCGTCCCGCCACATGAAGAGCCGGAGGACAGACAGCGGGCGGTGATGGCAGGTGTCCGGCAGGGAAGGGCAGCGAGGGATGCTTTGATTGCAGCCGCTTCACCGAGCTGGTGCTGTGCAGTGAGGGGGCTGCAACCAACACACACCCACCACACCCCAGGAGCAAGTGCAGCTGCTATTCCCCCTCCAAACTGACCTGGGCCCTCAAACCACCACATCACCCTTCCCCAGCCTCTGTCACCCCACCACCCTATCCCCCAGAAACATCCGAACCTGTTAATGTGCCTGGGCTGGCAACGGTTGTGAGTCTTGTTTGAAGGCTGGAGGATGATGACGACTCGCTGTTGTGCAGACTGGGATCCTGCCCCTGGTGCAACTCAAGTGTGACTTCTACGTGTAGAGTCATAGAGTTATAGAGTCATAGGGGTTTACAGCATGGAAACAGGCCCTTTGGCCCAACTTGTCCATGCCGCCCTTTTTTTTAAAACCCCTAAGCGAATCCCAATTGCCCGCGTTTGGCCCATATCCCTCTATACCCATCGTACCTATGTAACTGTCTAAATGTTTTTTAAAAGGCAAAATTGTACCCGCCTCTACTACTACCTCTGGCAGCTTGTTCCAGACACTCACCAACCTCTGCATGAAAAAATTGCCCCTCTGGACACTTTTATATCTCTCCCCTCTCACCTTAAACCTATGCCTTCTAGTTTTAGACTCCCCTACCTTTGGGAAAAGATATTGACTATCCAGCTAATCTGTGCCCCTCATTATTTTATAGACCTCTATAAGGTCACCCCTCAGCCTCCTACGCTCCAGAGAAAAAAGTCCCAGTCTATCCAGCCCCTCATAACTCAATCCATCAAGTCCCGGTCGCATCCTGGTAAATCTTTTCTGCACTCTTTCTAGTTTAATATCCTTTCTACAATAGGGTGACCAGAATTGCACACAGTATTCCAAGTGTGACCTTACCAATGTCTTGTACAACTTCAACAAGACATTCCAACTCATGATTCAATGTTCTGACCAACCAAGCATGCCGAATGCCTTCTTCACCACTCTGTCCACCTGTGACTCCACTTTCAAGGAGCTATGAACATGTACCCCCAGATCTCTTTGTTCTGTAACTCTCCCCAACGCCCTACCACTAACTGAGTAAGTCCTGCCCTGGTTCAGTCTACCAAAACGCACCACCTCGCATTTGTCTAAATTAAACTCTATCTGCCATTCGTCAGCCCACTGGCCCATTTTGATCAAGATCCCGTTGCAATTGGAGATAACTTTCTTCACTGTCCACCATGCCACCAATCTTAGTGTCATCTGCAAACTTACTAACCATGCTTCCTCTATTCTCATCCAAATCATTAATAAAATGACTAATCCCTGAGGCACACCGCTGGTCACAGGCCTCCAGTTTGAAAAACAATTCTCTACAACCACCCTCAAGCCAATTTTGTATCCAGTTAGATACCTCACCCTGGATCCCGTGAGATTTAACCTTATGCAACAACCTACCATGCGGTACCTTGTCAAAGGCCATGTAGACAACATCAACTGCACTGCCCTCATCTACCTTCTTGGTTCCCCCTTCAAAAAACTCAATCAAATTTGTGTACTCCAAATGCATGCTGCCACCCTGGCCCACAGAGCTGTAAGGGTTGGAGACACATGTTTGTTGGCCAATCAGGGAGGGCATCAAGGGTCTGGTGGATGTTGGGGAAGGTAGGGCAGGCATTCCATAACATGTGGCTGAGTTTCCAAGGCACAACAGACAGCACCTCTATGCATGGGAATGGGGACCACTCAGCTCTGTGGGTGAGGGGAGGGGGGGAGGGGGTTGCTGAGAGAATCAGAGACACATTAGTCATAGCTGTGAGGAGCAAATAGAAGTTCATTGTGCTCTTAACATTAGTGATTAATAAACTCTGACTCCTAGTGACCTTCACCTGTGCCCTCTTAGTGAACTAGAACTTTCTAACTTTATGCAGTCTCCTGCTTCTTCCAGGATGTAGATTGGAGGTGGAGGTGTCCAGCTGGGATCCACGCCCCGTTGCCTGTGATGCCCTGGATGGCACTGTTTCGGTACCACCCTGTTAATCTCGCTGGCCTTGAGATGCCCCGGTGTGAGAAAGGGGGGAATCAGAAGGTCTCGGGGCGTTCGGGGTATCCTGGGTGAAAGGCCCTGGCATGGGCTTGAGCCCTTCCTCCTCCCTTGGGGTGCCTAGAGGCCCCGGGGATATTCCATGGGACACCAGGGTAGCTGGACTGAGCTCCAGAAGCTCCGGCGTCACCTGGCTCTGCAGGTTCTGGAGGCCTAGATGCATCTACCCCATGACCTGTGATCCGTCAGCCCTGGCCCTCTGAGACTGGGCCAAGCTCGGAGGCCCCTCCGCTACAGCATTCTGTGAGCGAGCCAGGCTCTGGAGCCCCTCAGCAGTAGCCCTCTGAGCCTGGGCTAAGTTGTCGAGGCTCACAGCCACGGCCTGCTGTGTCTCTAGAATGCCAGTGAGAGTCCCAGCCATGGCCAGCAGTGTCTCCCACATTCCCCCGACACCCATGGCCATCGAACGCTGTGCCTCCTGGATGCTGGAAACACACTTACCCATGGCCTGAAGTGTCTCCAGGATGGCCTGGACCCTGTCACCCATGAGGACAGACCCCTGAGCCAGACTTTCCACTGTGGTCGCCACCCTTGCAGTGTTGGCCTGGGTCTCACGCTGTGTCGGCACCACCTCCTGCAACAGTGCTCTGTTTGACTCCCCTAAACAGCCTTGCAGTCACAGCGTGGTCGCTGACAGCCCTTCCACAACTCCCCAGGTTTGCTGATGCATCTCCACCAGTCTTGGAGCGGTGGCATGGGGTGGCACGGTGACGCAGTGGTTAGCACTGCTGCCTCACAGTGCCAGAGACCCAGGTTCAATTCTGGCCTCGGTCGCTGTCTGTGTGGAGTTTGCACTTTCTCCTCGTGTCTGCGTGGGTTTCCTCCGGGTGCTCCGGTTTCATCCCACAGCCCAAAGATGTGCGGGTTAGGTTGATTGGCCAGGCTAAATTGACCCTAGTGTCAGAGGGATTAGTAAGGTAAATGTGTGGGGTTACGGGAATAGGGCCCGGGTGGGATTGTGGTCAGTCCAGACTCGATGGGATGAATGAAATCATAGAAATCATCATAGAAACCCTACAGTACAGAAAGAGGCCATTCGGCCCATTCGGCTACGAGAGGACACAGGTTTAAGGTGCTGGGGGGTAGGTACAGGGGGGATGTCAGGGGTAAGTTTTTCACTCAGAGGGTGGTGGGTGAGTGGAATCGGCTGACGTCGGTGGTGGTGGAGGCAAACTCGTTGGGGTCTTTTAAGAGACTTCTGGATGAGTACATGGGATTTAATGGGATTGAGGGCTATAGATAGGCCTAGAGGTGGGGATGTGATCGGCGCAACTTGTGGGCCGAAGGGCCTGTTTGTGCTGTGGCTTTCTATGTTCTATGTTCTATGAGTCTGCACCGACCACAATCCCACCCAGGCCCTACCCCCATATCCCTCACTAATCCCTCTAACCTACACATCTCAGGACACTAAGGGCAATTTTTAGCATGGCCAATCAACCTAACCCGCACATCTTTGGACTGTGGGAGGAAACCGGAGCACCCGGAGGAAACCCACGCAGACACGAGGAGAATATGCAAACTCCACACAGACAGTGACCCAAGCCAGGAATCGATCCCAGGTCCCTGGAGCTGTGAAGGAGCAGTGCTAACCACTGTGCTACCGTGCCGCCCACACTGTGCCACCCCATGGCCTCCTTCTGAACTGGATTCTATGAATTCTATGAACCCCGAGGCCCAGAATCTGGCTTGTGGACAGCTGAACCCTGGCCTCCGGCCGACCTCCGTGTGCCGAGCCCTAGGATGTGCCCGATGTGCATCAGTGTGTGTGATGTGCTCACCAGTTAGTAACCGAGAAGCCTCAACACTAAAGGTCCCCACCGTGGTGATGGTCTCTGTGTTGGTGGGTTGTGTGGTAGGTGCCGGTGCCGCTTCAGTGGTGCTGCCCTCGGAGGACTCTTCAAAGCCTCCCTCCGAGGCGCCATCCAGGGGGTTGTGGGCAGTTTGCTCCAGAGCAGCAGGGTGGATGGGGGGTGGGGGAAGGCAGCAACACCTGAAAGGCTGGGCTCCTCTGGGTCCAGGGCTGCAATAAAGGACACATATTAGGGGAAGGGAGGTAAATCATTCTACGCAGCATCGCACTTACTTCGAGGAGGATCTTGGTTGAGGGCTACGCTGATGCTCACTTGCATGCTGGACGCCTACCTGGCTGGCCGTGACTATTCTGGATGCCCCATCACCCCTGCCAGCTCCAAGGCACGCTGTTCAATGCTGCCGCAGGTCAGGCACACCACCACCAGTCCCTGTCAGTTTGTGCATGTTCTGAATGCTTTTCTCCTGTGGGAACAGAAGGTGGATAGCAAGCATTAATATATCGCAATGCGTGCCTGTGTCTCAGGCGTTGTGCTGACAGTTTCGGGGAAAGCGGTCACCACTGAAGGGTGCTTGTTGAGGGGTGAGGAGAAGGAGTTAGATTCTGTTCCTGAGAGAAGGGTAACTTGTTGCCCTTCAGGAGTCTAAGCAGGGTTTGAGATCCGTGCCAAGCATGTGCAGGGTTCCAAGCGGGATGCTCACTCACCCTTGCTGCCCGAAGAAGTCCCACAGTTTTTTGTGACACTGCCGGCCAGACCGCAGTATCAGGCTCCTGGCATTCACTGCTTCTGCCACCTCCTCCCACAATGCCGTGGTGGATGCACCCCTTGGGTGAGGGCCGTGGCCGGGGAAGATCCACCCTCTCCTCCGCGGCATCCAGCAGGTGCTCCTGATCGGCCTCTGTGAATCTTGGGGCTGTTTTCCTCAAATCTTTGTGGTGTGACTGGCTGTCTGTCCATTCCTGCAGCTTATACACAGCTCTGGCTTATTAGGGCAGTGCAGGTGCAGCGAGTGCGGCCGGTCAGGGGCCCATTGGCAACAAATACTTGTGAAAGATTTTGAAGGCTGCTTTTAGCTGAGTGACATTCATCCCTCGGGGTGCTGATTGGCTGCCATTCAATAGGCTGCTGTGTCCGGGGGGGGGGGGGGGGGGGGGGGTGCAATACACAGGACTCCCATTAAAGAGAGGGAATGATCACAAGCTGGGGTTGTGCATGTCAGCACAATGCTAGTTCTCCGCAGGGCAGCAGTGAGGTCAGTATGTTCAAGGGATAGAGGGTTGGAGGGATGGGCTACACGCATATCCGGATCCGTGGGGCATGGGGTGACGAGGCAGCAATGTCTGTGTGGGGAGGGGGGGGGGGCAGTGATGTCCATTTGGGGGGGGCAGTGATGTCTATATGGGGGAGTTGATGAGTACAGCGATGTCTGCGAGGGGGAGAGCAGTGATGAGGTCAGTGATATCTCCGAGGTGGAGTGGGGTGGTGGTGGGGGGAGGGGGAGTGTGCTGGGGGGAGGGGGGGAGGGGGGGAGGAGTAGCGATGGGGCCAATGGTGTTTGTGGGGTTGTTGTAGGGGCCAGCGATGAGGCCAGTGATATCTCCGAGGTGGAGTGGGGTGGTGGTGGGGGGAGGGGGGGGGAGGGGGGGGGGTGCTGGGGGGAGGGGGGGGGCGGGGGGGGGGGGAGTAGCGATGGGGCCAGTGGTGTTTGTGGGGGTGTTGTAGGGGCCAGCGATGAGGCCAGTGATATCTGTGAGGGGAAGGTAGCAATGAGGCCAGCGGTATTTGTGAAGTGGGTGGGGGGGACAGCGATGAGGCCAGCGATGTGTGTGTGTGGGGGAGGTGGAGGCGGTTGTGGGGGCCAACAATGTCTGTAGGGGTTTGAGGGCAGTGATCTGGATGCTGGTAGGTCTTTTCCGCGGTCTCCCAGCGAAGTGCGCGTGCGCGGGTTCCCACTCAGCCCACCGATTTCAGGCCCGTTGGTGCGAATAGGCCCCGCCCCCCCGAGCGTTTAATGATATTCACAATTGTGACCTCGGCATTGCACAGAGTGCGGAGATTCGGGTCTGACGTTGCAGTGAAAAAACAATCGTGAGAGAGAGTGAGAAAGTGTGAGAGTGTGTGTGTGAGAGTGAGAATGTGTGAGACTGTGTGTGAGAGAGTGAGAATGTGTGAGAGTGTGTGTGAGAGTGAGAATGTGTGAGAGTGTGTGTGTGAGAGAGAGAGTGAGAATGTGTGAGAGTGTGTGTGTGAGAGTGAGAATGTGTGAGAGCCTCTGTGTGTGAGAGAGAGAGTGAGAAAGTGTAAGAGTATGTGTGTGAGAGAGTGAGAGAGAATGTGAGAGCACATTCAACACACTCTTTCTCACACACAGACTCTCACACATTCTCACACTTCCTCACTCTCTCTTTCACGCACACACACTCTCTCTCTCATTCTCACACACACTCACACTCATGAGAGAGAGTGAGGAAGGGTGAGAGTGTGTGTGAAAGTGAGAAAGTGTGAGACTGTGTGAGAGAGTGAGAATGTGTGAGAGCCTGTGTGTGTGTGAGAGTGAGAAAGTGAGTATGTGTGTGAGAGAGAATGTGAGACCATTCAACACACTCTTTTTCACACACAGACTCTCACACACATTCTCACACTTTCTCACTCTCTCACACACACACACTCTCTCTCTCTCTCTCTCTCTCGTTTTCACACACACTCACACTCTCACTCTCTGATACACACTCTCACACTTTCTCACTCTCTCTCTTACACATGCACACACTCTCACACTTTCTCCCACTCTCACACACTCTCACACTCTGAATCTCTCTCTCACACACTCTCACACTTTCTCACTCACTCTCTCTCTCTCACACACATTCTCACACTTTCTCACACTCTCGCTCACTCTCACACTCTCCCTCTCAAACACATGCTCTCACACATTCTCTCTCACACACACACTCTCATACTCTTTCTCTCTCACACACACTCTCACACTTGCACTTTCTCTCTCTCACTCTCCCATACACTCTCACACTTTCTCTCTCACACACACATTCTCACACTTTCTCACTTTTTCTCTCTCACACTCACTTTCTCACTCACACACACTCTCACACTTTCTCATTCTCATGCACACTCTCACACTTTTGCACTCTTTTTCTCAAATACACGCTCTCACACATTCTCACTCACACACACACACTCATACTTTCTCACTCTCTCCCTCACACACATGCTCTCACACACTCTCTCTCACTCTCTCACACACACACTTTCTCACTCTCTCTTTCTCTCTCACACACATTCTCACACTTTTACTTTCTCTCTCTCACTCTCTCATACACGCTCACAATTTCTCACTCTCATACACACATTCTCACACTTTCCCACTCTCCCTCTCTCACTCTCTCACACTTTCTCACTCACAAACACTCTCTCACACGTTCTCACTCTCTCACGCACACACTCTCACACTTTCCCACTCTCTCTTTCTCTCACACACGCTTTCACACATTCTCTCTCACTCTTTCACACACACGCTCTCACACTTTCTCACTCTCTCTCACGCACACTCTCTCGCACACACACTCTCTCTCACACATTCTCACTCTCACACACACACACTCTCTCATGCACACACTCTCACACTCTCCCACTCTTTCACACATGCTCTCACACATTCTCACTCTCTCTCTCTCACACACTCTCTCTCACACACACACTCTCTCTCACACATGCTCTCACACATTCTCACTCTCTCTCACACATACGCTCTCACACATTCTCTCAGTCTCACACACACACTCTCACACTTTCTCACTCTCTCTCTCTCACTCACACACACACTCTCACACTTTCTCACTTTCACACATGCTCTCACACATTCTCACTCTCTCTCACACACACACTTTCACCCATTCTCACTCTCTCTCACACACACTCTCACACTTTCTCACTCTCTCTCTCTCACACACACATTCTCACACTTTCTCACCCTCTTTCACACACACTCTCTCACACATTCTCACTCTCTCTCTCTCTCACACGCTCTCACACTTTCTCACTTTCACACACACTCTCACACTCTCTTTTTCAGACACATGCTCTCACACATTCTCACTCTCCCTCTCACACACACACACACACATGCTCTCACACATTCTCACTCTCTCCCTGACACACACACACTCTCACACTTTCTCACTCTCTCTTAGAACTCTCACACATTCTCTCTCACTCTTTCACACACACTCTCACACATTCTCACTCTCTCTCACACACACTCTCTCACACATTCTCACTCCCTCTCTCTCACACACTCTCTCACACATTCTCACTCTCTCACACACACTCTCACACATTCTCTCTCACTCTCACACACACGCTCTCACACTTCCTCACTCTCTCTTACTCTCTCACACACTCTCACACTTTCTCACTCTCTCTTAGAACTCTCACACATTCTCTCTCACTCTTTCACACACACACTCTCACACATTCTCACTCTCTCTCACACACACTCTCTCACACATTCTCACTCCCTCTCTCTCACACACTCTCTCACACATTCTCACTCTCTCACACACACTCTCACACATTCTCTCTCACTCTCACACACACGCTCTCACACTTCCTCACTCTCTCTTACTCTCTCACACACTCTCACACTTTCTCACTCTCTCTTAGAACTCTCACACGTTCTCTCTCACTCTTTCACACACACACTCTCACACATTCTCACTCTCTCTCACACACACTCTCTCACACATTCTCACTCCCTCTCTCTCACACACTCTCTCACACATTCTCACTCTCTCACACACACTCTCACACATTCTCTCTCACTCTCACACACGCTCTCACACTTCCTCACTCTCTCTTACTCTCTCACACACTCTCACACTTTCTCACTCTCTCTTACTCTCTCACACACTCTCACACTTTCTCACTCTCTCCCTCACTCTCTCACACACTCTCACACTTTCTCACTCTCTCTCTCTCTTACACATTCTCTCTCAGCCCCTGTGTTCTGATGCTTTGACAATGTGCCTGGCTGGTTGTTTGAGGCTGTTTGTGATGTTTGTCCACAGCTCACTGTGGGAGTGTGCAGTCCCGGTCCAATCGGCTCCATGAAGTCCAAACGTGAGATGGAGTTGGCACTGGTGAACTTTGCGGATGTTGGCAGTGATGTGCCCATGGAGAGTTGGTCTAAAGGCCGAGACAGCTGCACGAGCCTCCTGCGGACATGGAGAAGCCTGGTGGGGAGTGAGGAACCCCCTGAACACCTGTTGCAGCAGTCAGTCTGGGAGCAGCGGTGTGAGGTGGATAAGCTCTTGGAGGAGGAAGGCAGGCGAAGGGTTATCATTAATGTGGCTGGAATGCGCTTCGAGACCCATCAGAGTACCCTGGCCCAGTTTCCAGACACCCTGCTGGGGGACCCTCTTCGCTGTCTCCTTTACTTTGACCCTCTCACAAACCAGTACTTCTTTGACAGGAACAGGCCAAGTTTCGATGGCATTCTCTATTACTATCAGTCCGGGGGTAAGATTCGGAGACCTGCAAACGTGCCCCTGGATGTCTTTGCGGATGAGATCATCTTCTACCAGCTGGGATCTGACGCCATGGAGCAGTTCCGAGAGGAGGAGGGCTTCATCAAGGAGTTGGAGGTTCAGCTCCCCATGCAGGACACCCTTCGCCAGCTGTGGCTTCTGCTAGAATACCCGGAAAGTTCCGGAGCAGCTCGAGGAGTGGCCCTGGTCTCTCTCTTTGTCATCATCATCTCAATCTTCATCTTCTGTCTGGAGACGCTGCCCGAGTTTCGAGAAGGTGTGGAGCTGAGCTCCAGCTATTCTGATAACCCAACGCCAAGCAACAGTAACACCAGCCTCTTCACTGACCCTTTCTTCCTCATTGAGACTCTGTGCATGCTTTGGTTCTCCTTTGAGCTGTTGGTTCGCTCGGTGGTTTGTCCCAGTAAGCCTGACTTCTTCAGGGATATGATGAATATAATTGATGTGATTTCTGTCATCCCCTACTTTGTAACTCTCATCAGTGAGTTGGCAGAGGAACAGCAAGTGGGCAATGGGCAGCAGCAAGTGGGCAATGGGCAGCAGCAAGTGGGCAATGGGCAGCAGCAAGCGGGTAACGGGCAGCAGCAAGGGCAGCAGGCCATGTCTCTGACCATCCTGAGGGTCATCCGCTTGGTCAGGGTCTTTCGGATCTTCAAGCTGTCCAGACACTCCAAAGGGCTGCAAATCCTGGGTCAGACCCTGAAGGCCAGTATGAGGGAACTGGGTCTCCTTATCTTCTTCCTCTTCATCGGAGTCATCCTCTTCTCCAGCGCCATCTACTTTGCTGAGGTGGAGGAACCCAAGAGCCAGTTCTCCAGCATCCCCGACGCCTTCTGGTGGGCAGTTGTCACCATGACAACGGTTGGGTATGGAGACATGTGCCCGGTAACCATTGGGGGTAAGATGGTGGGTACTTTGTGTGCCATTGCGGGGGTGTTGACCATCGCACTCCCAGTGCCCGTTATTGTCTCCAACTTCAACTATTTCTATCACCGGGAAACAAAGAATGAGGAGAAGTCGAGTATCACAGACACCCCCCTCCATCAGAGCCAGCTCACCCAATCGCTTGTCCCGCGGGATCATATAGCTTCCATCAATAAAACCTCCCCCTCAGATAAACACCACTAACCCCCCTCAATAAACACCGATCTTCAAATAAACACTGCTCACCACCCCACCAAATAAACACTGCTAACCCCCACAAAATAACACCGCAAACTCCCCCAAATAAACACCAATCCCCAAATAAACACAGCTAACCGCCCCCCCCATAAACATGGCTAAACCCCCCCCCCCAAATAAACACTGCTATCCACCCAAAAAAACACTGTCTACCCCCAAATGAACACTGATAAACCCCGAAAATAAACACGGCTCACACCCCAAATAAACACTGCTAACCCCCCAAATAAACACTGCTAACACGCCCACATAAACACTGCTAACACGTCCAAATAACCACTGCTAACCCCCCAAATAAACACTGCTAACACTCAAAATAAACACTGCTAACCCCCCGAAATAAACACTGCTAACCCCCAAATAAACACCACTAACCCCCCAAATAAACACTGCTAACCCCCCAAATAAACACTGCTCACCCCCCAAATAAACACGGCTAATCCCCCAGATAAACACTGCTAAACCCCTCCCAAATAAACACTGCGAACCCCCCCAAATAAACACTGCGAACCCCCCCAAATAAACACTGCGAACCCCCCCAAATAAACACTGCTAATCCCCAAATAAACACTGCTAACCCCCCAAATAAACACTGCTAAACCCCCCAAATAAACACTGCTAAACCACCAAAATAAACACTGCGAACCACCCCCCAAATGAACACTGCTAAGCCCCAAATAAACACTGCTAACCACTCCAAATAAACACTGCTAATCCCCCCAAATAAACACATGTAATACCCTCAAATGAACACTGCTAAACCCTCCAAATAAACACTGCTAACCGCCCAAATAAACACTGCTAGCACCCCAAATAAACACTGCTAACCCCCCGCAAATAAACACTGTTAACCCCACCAAATAAACACTGCTAACCCCCCAAATAAACACTGCTAACCCCCCAAATAAACACTGTTAACCCCACCAAATAAACACTGCTAACCCCCCAAATAAACACTGCCATCCCCCCGCAAATAAACAGTGCCAAACCCGCCAAATAAACACTGCTAACCGTTCCAAATAAACACTGCTAATCCCCCCAAACAAACACTGCTAAACCCCCAAAACAAACACTGCGAACCACCCCCCAAATAAACACTGCTAACCCCCCAAATAAACACTGCGAACCCCCCAAATACACACTGCTAATACCCTCCAATAAACACTACAATCCCCCCCGAATAAACAATGCTAACCCCCCAAATAAACACTACTAATGCCCCCAAATAAACACTGCTAACCCTCCAAATAAACACTGCTAACCCCCTCAAATAAACACTGCTAACCCCCCGCAAATAAAGACTGTTAACCCCACCAAATAAACACTGCTAACCCCCCAAATAAACACTGCCATTCCCCCTCAAATAAACACTGCCAAACCCGCCAAATAAACACTGATAACCGCTCCAAATAAACACTGCTAATCCCACCAAACAAACACTGCTAAACCCCCAAAACAAACACTGCGAACCACCCCCCAAATAAGCACTACTAACCCCCCAAATAAACACAGCTAACCCCCCAAATAAACACTGCTAACCCCCTCAAATAAACACAGCTAACCTCCCCAAATAAACACTGCCAACAACCCCCCACAAATAAACACTGCTCACCACCACACCTAATAAACACTGCTAACCCCCCTAATACACACTGCTAACCCCCCCAAGTAAACATTGCGAACCCCCCAAATAAACACTGCGAACCCCCAAAAATAAACACTGCTAACCACCCCAAATAAACACTGCTAACCCCCTCAAATAAACATTGCTCACCACCCCAAATAAACACTGCTAACAACCACACCAACTAAACACTGCTAACCCCCCCAGAAATACTGCTAACCCCCCAAAAAAACACTGCTAACCCCCCAAATAAACACTGCTAACCCCCCAAATAAACACTGCTAATACCCTCAAATAAACACTACTAACCACCCCGAATAAACACTGCTGACTTCCCAAATAAACACTGCTCACCACCCCAAATAAACACTGCTAACCACCACAAATAAACACTGTTAACCACCACCCCACATATACACTGCTAACCACCCCAAATAAATACTGCTAACTGCTCCAAATAAACACTGCTAATCCCCCCAAATAAACACTGCTAACCGCCCAAATGAACACTGCTAAAACCTCGAAATAAACACTGCTAACCCCCCAAATAAACACTGCTAACCGCCCAAATAAACACTGCTAGCACCCCAAATAAACACTGCTAACCCCCCGCAAATAAACACTGTTAACCCCCCCAAATAAACACTGCTAACCCCCAAAAAATACTGAGAACCCCACCCCAGATAAGCACTGCTAACCACCCCAAATAAACACTGCTAACTCCGCCTAATAAACACTGCTAATACCCTCAAATAAACACTACAACCCCGCCCGAATAAACACTGCTAGCCCCAAATAAACACTGCAAACGCCCCAAATAAACACTGCTCTTCACCCCAAATATACACTGCTAACCCCCTCAGATAAACACTGCTAACTCCCCAAACAAACACTGCTAAACCCCCAAAACAAACACTGTGAACCACCCCACAAATAAACACTGCTCACCCCCCAAATAAACACTGCTAACCCCCCCAAATACACACTGCTAATACCCTCCAATAAACACTACAACCCCCCCCGAATAAACAATGCTAACCCCCCAAATAAACACTACTAATGCCCCCAAATAAACACTGCTAACCCTCCAAATAAACACTGCTAACCCCCTCAAATAAACACTGCTAACCCCCCCCCAAATAAACACTGTTAACCCCACCAAATAAACACTGCTAACCCCCCAAATAAACACTGCCATCCCCCCGCAAATAAACACTGCCAAACCTGCCAAATAAACACTGCTAACCGCTCCAAATAAACACTGCTAATCCCCCCAAACAAACACTGCTAAACCCCCAAAACAAACACTGCAAACCACCCCCCAAATAAACACTGCTAACCCCCCCAAATAAACACTGCTAACCCCCCAAATACACACTGCTAATACCCTCCAATAAACACTGCTAACCCCCCAAATAAACACTGCTTACCCCCTCAAATAAACACTGCGAAACCCCCCAAATAAACACTGCTAACCCCCTCAAATAAACACTGCTAACGCCCCCAAATAACCACTGCTAACCCCCCAAATAAACACTGCTAACCCCCTCAAATAAACACAGCTAACCTCCCCAAATAAACACTGCCAACAACCCCCCACAAATAAACACTGCTCACCACCACACCAAATAAACACTGCTAACCCCCTAATAAACACTGCTAACCCCCCCAAATAAACATTGCGAACCCCCCAAATAAACACTGCGAACCCCCAAAATAAACACTGCTAACCACCCCAAATAAACACTGCTAACCCCCTCAAATAAACACTGCTCAACAAAGAACAAAGAACAAAGAACAGTACAGCACAGGAAACAGGCCTTTCGGCCCTCCAAGCCTGTGCCGCTCCTTGGTCCAACTAGACCAATCATTTGTATCCCTCCATTCCCAGGCTGCTCATGTGACTATCCAGGTAAGTCTTTAACGATGTCAGCGTGCCTGCCTCCACCACCCTACTTGGCAGCGCATTCCAGGCCCCCACCACCCTCTGTGTAAAAAAATGTCCCTCTGATATCTGAGTTATACTTTGCCCCTCTCAGCTTGAGCCCGTGACCCCTCGTGATCGTCACCTCCGACCTGGGAAAAAGCTTCCCACTGTTCACCCTATCTATACCCTTCATAATCTTGTACACCTCTATTAGATCTCCCCTCATTCTCTGTCTTTCCAAGGAGAACAACCCCAGTCTACCCAATCTCTCCTCATAGCTAAGACTCCCCTCCATACCAGGCAACATCCTGGTAAACCTTCTCTGCACTCTCTCTAACACCTCCACGTCCTTCTGGTAGTGCGGCGACCAGAACTGGATACAGTACTCCAAATGTGGCCTAACCAGTGTTCTATACAGCTGCATCATCAGACTCCAGATTTTATACTCTACACCCCGTCCTATAAAGGCAAGCATACCATATGCCTTCTTCACCACCTTCTCCACCTGTGTTGCCACCTTCAAGGATTTGTGGACTTGCACACCTCGGTCCCTCTGTGTTTCTATACTCCTGATGACTCTGCCATTTATTGTATAACTCCTCCCTACATTATTTCTTCCAAAATGCATCACTTCGATCACCACCCCAAATAAACACTGCTAACAACCACACCAACTAAACACTGCTAACCCCCCAAAAAAACACTGCTAACCCCCCAAAAAAACACTGCTAACCCCCCACAAAAACACTGTTAACGCCCCAAATAAACACTGCTAATACCCTCAAATAAACACTACTAACCACCCCGAATAAACACTGCTGACCTCCCAAATAAACACTGCTCACCACCCCAAATAAACACTGCTAACCACCACAAATAAACACTGTCAACCACCACCCCACATATACAGTGCTAACCACCCCAAATAAACACTGCTAACTGCTCCAAATAAACACTGCTAATCCCCCCAAATAAACACTGCTAACCGCCCAAATGAACACTGCTAAACCCTCGAAATAAACACTGCTAACCCCCCAAATAAACACTGCTAACCCCCCAAATAAACACTGCTAGCACCCCAAATAAACACTGCTAACCCCCCGCAAATAAACACTGCTAAGCGCTCCAAATAAACACTGCTAATCCCCCCAAACAAACACTGCTAAACCCCCAAAACAAACACTGCGAACCACCACCCAAATAAACACTGCTAACCCCCCAAATAAACACAGCTAACCCCCCCAAATACACACTGCTAATACCCTCCAATAAACACTACAACCCCCCCCGAATAAACAATGCTAACCCCCCAAATAAACACTACTAACGCCCCCAAATAAACACTGCTAACCCCCCAAATAAACACTGCTAACCCCCTCAAATAAACACTGCGAAATCCCCCAAATAAACACTGCTAACCCCCCCCAAATAAACACTGCCAACCTCCCCAAATAAACACTGCCAACAAACCCACACAAATAAACAATGCTCACCACCACACCAAATAAACACTGCTAACCCCCCTAATAAACACTGCTAACCCCCCCAAATAAACATTGCGAACCCCCGAAATAAACACTGCGAAACCCCCAAAATAAACACTGCTAACCACCCCAAATAAACACTGCTAACAACCACACCAACTAAACACTGCTAACCCCCCGAAAAAACACTGCTAACCCCCCAAATAAACACTGCTAACCCCCCAAATAAACACTGCTAACCCCCCAAATAAACACTGCTAACCCCCCAAATAAACACTGCTAATACACTCAAATAAACACTACTAACCACCCCGAATAAACACTGCTGACCTCCCAAATAAACACTGCTCACCACCCCAAATAAACACTGCTAACCACCACAAATAAACACTTACCCACCACCCCACATATACACTGCTAACCACCCCAAATAAACACTGCTAACTGCTCCAAATAAACACTGCTAATCCCCCCAAATAAACACTGCTAACCCCCCAAATAAACACCGCTAGCACCCCAAATAAACACTGCGAACCCCCCAAATGAACACTGCTAACCCCCTCAAATAAACACTGCTAACCACCACACCAAATAAACACTGCTAACCCCCCTAATAAACACTGCTAACCCCCCCAAATAAACATTGCGAACCCCCGAAATAAACACTGCGAACCCCCCAAAATAAACACTGCTAACCACCCCAAATAAAAACTGCTCACCCCCTCAAATAAACACTGCTCACCACCCCAAATAAACACTGCTAACAACCACACCAACTAAACACTGCTAACCCCCCGAAAAAACACTGCTAACCCCCCAAATAAACACTGTTAATACCCTCAAATAAACACTACTAACCACCCCGAATAAACACTGCTGACCTCCCAAATAAACACTGCTCACCACCCCAAATAAACACTGCTAACCACCACAGGTAAACACTGTTACCCACCACCCCACATATACACTGCTAACCACCCCAAATAAACACTGCTAACTGCTCCAAATAAACACTGCTAATCCCCCCATATAAACACTGCTAACCCCCCAAATAAACACCGCTAGCACCCCAAATAAAGACTGCTAACCACTCCAAATAAACACTGCTAACCCCCCAAATAAACACTGCTGAAACGCCCAAATGAACACTGCGAACCCCCCAAATAAACACTGCTAACGCCATCAAATAAACACTGCTAACCACCACACCAAATAAACACTGCTAACCCCCCAAATAAACACTGCTAATCCCCCAAATAAACACTGCTCACCACCCCAAATAAACACTGCCAACCACCACACCAACTAAACACTGCTAACCCCCCAAATAAACACTGCTAACCCACTCAAATAAACACTGCTAACCACCACATCAAATAAACACTGCTCACCCCCCAAATAAACACTGCCAACAACCCCCACAAATAAACACTTCTCACCACCACACCAAAAAAACACTGCTAACCCGCCCCCATGTACATTACTAAGCCCCCAAATAAACACTGCTAACCCCCCAAATAAACACTGCTCACCACCCCAAATAAACACTGCTCACCACCCCAAATAAACACTGCTGACGCCCCCAAATAAACGCTGGCAACCCCCTCAATTAAACACTGCCAACCCCCCAAATAAACACTGCTAAACCACCAAATAAACACTGCTAACCCCCCTAAATAAACACTGCTAAACCCCCCAAACAAACACTGCTAAACCACCAAAATAAACACTGCGAACCACCCCCCAAATAAACACTGCTAACTACTCCAAATAAACACTGCTAATCCCCCCAAATAAACACTGCTAAACCCCCCAAACAAACACTGCTAAACCACCAAAATAAACACTGCGAACCACCCCAAATAAACACTGCTAACCCCCCAAATAAACACTGCTAATACCCTCAAATGAACACTGCTAAATCCTCCAAATAAACACTGCTAACCGCCCAAATAAACACTGCTAGCACCCCAAATAAACACTGCTAACCCCCCGCAAATAAACACAGTTAACCCCACCAAATAAACACTGCTAACCCCCCAAATAAACACTGCCATCCCCCCACAAATGAACACTGCCAAACCCGCCAAATAAACACTGCTAACCGTTCCAAATAAAAACTGCTAATCCCCCCAAACAAACACTGCTAAACCCCCAAAACAAACACTGCGAACGACCCCCCAAATAAACACTGCTAACCCCCCAAATAAACACTGCTAACCCCCCAAATACACACTGCTAATACCCTCCAATAAACACTACAACCCCCCCCGAATAAACAATGCTAACCCCCCAAATACAAACTACTAATGCCCCCAAATAAACACTGCTAACCCCCTCAAATAAACACTGCTAACCCCCAGCAAATAAACATTGTTAACCCCACCAAACAAACACTGCTAACCCCACGAATAAACACTGCCATCCCCCCGCAAATAAACACTGCCAAACCCGCCAAATTAACACTGCTAACCGCTCCAAGTAAACACTGCTAATCCCCCCAAACAAACACTGCTAAACCCCCAAAACAAACACTGCGAACAACCCCCCAAATAAACACTGCTAGCCCCCCAAATAAACACGGCTAACCCCCCAAAGACACACTGCTAATACCCTCCAATAAACACTACAACCCCCCCCCCGAATAAACAATGCTAACCCCCCAAATAAACACTACTAACGCCCCCAAATAAACAGTGCTAACCCCCCAAATAAACACTGCTAACCCGCTCAAATAAACACTGCGAAACCCCCCAAATCAACACTGCTAACCCCCTCAATTAAACACTGCTAACACCCCCAGATAAACACTGCTAACCCCCCAAATAAACACTGCTAACCCCCTCAAATAAACACTGCTAACCGCCCCAAATAAACACTGCCAACAACCCCCAAAAATAAACACGGCTCACGACAACTCCAAATAAACACTGCTAACCCCGCTAATAAACACTGCTAAACCCCCAAATAAACATTGCGAACCCCCCAAATAAACACTGCGAACACCCCAAAATAAACACTGCTAACCACCCCAAATAAACACTGCTAACCCGCTCAAATAAACACTGCTCACCACCCAAAATAAACACTGCTAACGACCACACCAACTAAACACTGCTAACCCCCCAAAGAAACACTGCTAACGACCACACCAACTAAACACTGCTAACCCCCCAAATAAACACTGCTAACCCCCCAAATAAACACTGCTAATACCCTCAAATAAACACTACTAACCACCCCAAATAAACACTGCTCACCACCCCAAATAAACATTGCTAACCACCACAAATAAACACTGTCAACCACCACCCCACATATACGCTGCTAACCACCCCAAACAAACACTGCTAACTGCTCCAAATAAACACTGCTAATCCCCCCAGATAAACACTGCTAACCGCCCAAATGAACACTGCTAAACACTCGAAATAAACACTGCTAACCCCCCGCAAATAAACACTGCTAACCCCCCAAATAAATACTGAGAACCCCACCCCAGATAAGCACTGCTAATACCCCCAAATAAACACTGCTAACTCTTCCCTAAATAAACACTACAAACCACCCCAAATAAACACTGCACACCCCCGCCTAATAAACACTGCTAATACCCTCAAATAAACACTACAACCCCCCCGAATAAACACTGCTAACCCCTCAAGTAAACACTGCGAACGCCCCAAATAAACACGGCTCATCACCCCAAATATACACTGCTAACCCCCTCAGATAAACACTGCTAACCCCCCAAATAAACACTGCTAACCCCCTCAGATAAAAACTGCTAACCCCCCAAATAAACACTGCTAACCACCACAAGTAAACACTGTTAACCACCACGCCAAATATACACTGCTAACCCCCCAAGAAATACTGCTAACCCCCCAAAAAAACACTGCTAACCCCCCAAATAAACACTGCTAACCCCCCAAATAAACACTGCTAACCCCCTCAGATAAACACTGCTAACCCCCCAAATAAACACTGCTAACCCCCTCAGATAAAAACTGCTAACCCCCCAAATAAACACTGCTAACCACCACAAGTAAACACTGTTAACCACCACGCCAAATATACACTGCTAACCCCCCAAACAAATACTGCTGAACCACCAAAATAAACACTGCGAACCACCCCCCAAATAAACACTGCTAACCCCCCAAATAAGCACTGCTAACCCCCCAAATAAGCACTGCTAACCCCCCAAATAAGCACTGCTAACCCCCCAAATAAGCACTGCTAACCCCCCAAATAAGCACTGCTAACCCCCCAAATAAGCACTGCTAACCCCCTCAAATAAACACTGCTGACCCCCCTAATAAACACTGCTAACGCCCTCAAATAAACACTGCTAACCCCCCAAATAAACACTACTAACCCCCCAAATAAGCACTGCTAACCCCCTCAAATATGCACTGCTAACCCCCTCAAATAAACACTGCTGCACCCCCTAATAAACACTGCTAACCCCCTCAAATAAACACTGCTAAACCCCCCAAATAAACACTGCTAACCCCCTCAAATAAACACTGCTAAACCCCCCAAATAAACACTGCTAACCCCCTCAAATAAACACTGCTAAACCCCCCAAATAAACACTGCTAACCCCCTCAAATAAACACTGCTAAACCCCCCAAATAAACACTGCTAACCCCCTCAAATAAACACTGCTAACCCCCCAAATAAACACTGCTAACCACCCCAAATAAACACTGCTAACCCCCTCAAATAAACACTGCTAACCCCCCAAATAAACACTGCTAACCCCCTCAAATAAACACTGCTCCACCTCCAAATAAACACTGCTAACCACCCCAAATAAACACTGCTAACCCCCTCAAATAAACACTGCTAACCCCCCAAATAAACACTGCTAACCCCCTCAAATAAACACTGCTCCACCTCCAAATAAACACTGCTAACAAGCTCCCACAAATAAACACTGCTCACCACCACACCAAATAAACAGTGCTAACCACCACACCAACTAAACACTGCTAACTGCTCCAAATAAACACTGCTAATCCCCCCAAATAAACACTGCTAACCCCCCAAATAAACACTGCTAACCCCCCGCAAATAAACACTGTTAAACCCTCAAAATAAACACTGCTAACTCCCCAAATAAATACTGAGAACCCCACCCCAGATAAGCACTGCTAATACCCCCAAATAAACACTGCTAACTCTTCCCAAAATAAACACTGCTAACCACCCCAAATAAACACTGCTAACCTCGCCTAATAAACACTGCTAACCCACCCCAAATAAACACTGCTAACCACCACAAATAAACACTGCGAACGCCCCAAATAAACACTGCTCACCACCCCAAATATACACTGCTAACTCCCACAAATAAACACTGCTAACCCCCCAAATAAACACTGCTAACTCCCACAAATAAACACTGCTAACCCCCCAAATAAACACTGCTAACCACCACAAATAAACACTGCTAACCCCCCAAATAAACACTGCTAACCACCACAAATAAACACTGTTAACCACCACCCCAAATATACACTGCTAACCACCCCAAATAAACACTACTAACCGCTCCAAATAAACACTGCTAAACCACCAAAATAAATACTGCGAACCACCCCCCAAATAAGCACTGCTAATATCCTCAAATAAACACTACAACCCCCCCAAATAAACACTGCTAGCCCCCCGAATAAACACCGCTAACCCCCCCAAACAAACACTACTAACACCCCCAAATAAACACTGCTAACCCTCCAAATAAACACTGCTAACCCCCTCAAATAAACACTGCTAAACCACCCAAATAAACACTGCTAACCACCCCAAATAAACACTGCTCAACCCCCAAATAAACACTGCTCACCAGTCCAAATAAACACTGCTCAATCCCAAATAAACACTGCTAACCACCCCAAATAAACACTGCACACAAGCCCCCACAAATAAACACTGCTCACCACCACACCAAATATACACTGCTAACCCCCCCCTAATAAACACTGCTAACCCCCCCAAATAAACATTGCGAACCCCCCAAATAAACACTGCGAAACCCCCAAAATTATCACTGCTAACCCCCCAAATGAACACTGCAAACCACCTCAAATACACACACTGCTGACCACCCCAAATAAACAGTGCCAACCACCACACCAACTAAACACTGCTAACCCCCCAAATAAACACTGCTAGCCCCCCAAATAAACACTGCTAACCCCCCAAATAACCACTGCTAACCCCCCAAATAAACACTGCTAATACCCTCAAATAAAAACTACTAACCACCCCGAATAAACACTGCTAACCCCCCAAATAAACACTGCTAACCACCACATCAAATAAACACTGCTAACCTCCCCAAATAAACACTGCTAACCCCCCCAAATAAACACTGCTAACCTCCCCAAATAAACACTGCTAACCTCCCCAAATAAACACTGCTAACCCCCCAAATAAACACTGCTAACCACCACACCAATTAAACACTGCTAACCCCCCCAAATAAACACTGCGAACCCCCTAAATAAACACTGCTAACTCCCTCAAATAAACACTGCTAACCCCCACATCAAATAAACACTGCTAACCCCCACAAATAAACACTGATCACCACCACACCAAATAAATACGACTAACCTCCCCAAATTAACACTGCTAACCCCCCCATGTAAACACTGCCATCCCCCCCAAATAAACACTGCCAACCCGGCCAAATGAACACTGCTAACGGCGCCAAATAAACACTGCTAATCCCCCAAAACAAACACTGCTAAACGCCCCAAATAAACACTGCTAACCCCCTCAAATAAACACTGCTAACCACCACACCAAATAAACACTGCTAACCCCCCTCTAATAAACCCTGTTAACCCCCCCAAATAAACACTGCGAACCCCCCAAATAAACACTGCTAACCCCCTCAAATAAACACTGCTGACCACCACACCAAATAAACACTGCTAACCCCCACAAATAAACACTGCTAACCCCCCAAATAAACACTGCTAACCCCCCAAATAAACACTGCTAACCCCCTCAAATAAAAACTGCTAACCCTCCAAATAAACACTGCGAACCACCACATCAAATAAACACTGCTAACCACCCCAAATAAATACTGCCAACAACCCCCACAAATATACACTGCTCACCACCACACCAAATAAACACTGCTCACTCCCCCGAATAAACACTACTCAGCCCCCAAATAAACACTGCTAACCCACCAAATAAACACTGCAAACCACCCCAAAATAAACACTGCTAACGCCCAAATAAACACTGCTAACCCACCAAATAAACACTGCAAACCACCCCAAATAAACACTGCACACAACCCCCCACAAATAAACACTGCACCACACCAAATATACATTGCTAACCCCCCCTAATAAACACTGCTAACCCCCCCAAATAAACATTGCGAACCCCCCAAATAAACACTGCGAAACCCCCAAAATTATCACTGCTAACCCCCCAAATGAACACTGCTAACTCCCTCAAATAAACACTGCTAAACCACCCAAATACACACTGCTAACCTCCGCAAATAAACACTGCTCAACCCCCAAATAAACACTGCTCACCAGCCCAAATAAACACTGCTCAACCCCAAATAGACACTGCTAACCACCCCAAATAAACACTGCTAACAACCCCCCACAAATAAACACTGCTCACCACCACACCAAATATACACTGCTAACCCCCCTAATAAACACTGCTAACCCCCCCAAATAAACATTGCGAACCCCCCAAATAAACACTGCGAACCCCCAAAATAAACACTGCTAACCCCCCAAATAAACACTGCGAACCCCCCAAAATAAACACTGCTAACCCCCCAAATAAACACTGCGAACCCCCCAAAATAAACACTGCTAACCACCTCAAATACACACACTGCTGACCACCCCAAATAAACAGTGCCAACCACCACACCAACTAAACACTGCTAACCCCCCAAAAAAACAATGCTAGCCCCCCAAATAAACACTGCTAACCCCCCAAATAACCACTGCTAACCCCCCAAATAAACACTGCTAATACCCTCAAATAAAAACTACTAACCACCCCGAATAAACACTGCTAACCCCCCCAGATAAACACTGCTCACCACCCCAAATAAACACTGCTAACCACCACACCAATTAAACACTGCTAACCCCCCCAAATAAACACTATGAACCCCCCAAATAAACACTGCTAACCCCCTCAAATAAACACTGCTAACCACCACATCAAATAAATACGACTAACCTCCCCAAAGAAACACTGCTAACCCCCCCATGTAAACACTGCCATCCCCCCCAAATAAACACTGCCAACCCGGCCAAATGAACACTGCAAACTGCGCCAAATAAACACTGCTAATCCCCCAAAACAAACACTGCTAAACGCCCCAAATAAACACTGCTAACCCCCTCAAATAAACACTGCTAACCACCACACCAAATAAACACTGCTAACCCCCCTCTAATAAACCCTGTTAACCCCCCCAAATAAACACTGCGAACCCCCCAAATAAACACTGCTAACCCCCTCAAATAAACACTGCTGACCACCCCAAATAAACACTGCTAACCCCCACAAATAAACACTGCTAACGCCCCCAAATAAACACTGCTAACCCCCCAAATAAACACTGCTAACCCCCTCAAATAAAAACTGCTAACCCCCCAAATAAACACTGCGAACCACCACATCAAATAAACACTGCTAACCACCCCAAATAAATACTGCCAACAACCCCCACAAATATACACTGCTCACCACCACACCAAATAAACACGGCTCACCCCCCCGAATAAACACTACTCAGCCCCCAAATAAACACTGCTAACCCCCCCAAATAAACACTGCTAACGCCCAAATAAACACTGCTAACCCCCACAAATAAACACTGCGAACCCCCACAAATAAACACTGTTAACCACTCCCCAAATAAACTGTGCGAACCCCCCAAATAAACACTCCTAATCCCCCCAAATGAACACTGCTAACCACCCCAAATAAACACTGCTAACCCCGCCCAATAAACACTGCTAAACCCCAAATAAACACTGCCAACCCCCCCCAAATAAACACTGCCAACCCCCCAAATAAACACTGCTGGCCCCCCCAATTAGACACTGTTAACCCCCCCAAATAAACACTGCTAACCCCCACAAATAAACACTGCGAACCCCCACAAATAAACACTGTTAACCACTCCCCAAATAAACTGTGCTAACCCCCCAAATAAGCACTGCTAACCCCCCCCAAATAAACACTGCGAACCCCCCAAATAAACACTGCTAACCACTTCAAAGAAACACTGCTGACCACCACACCAAATAAACACTGCTAACCCCCTCAAATAAACACTGCTAACCACCACACCAACGAAACACTGCTAACCCCCTCAAATAAACACTGCGAACCACAACTTCAAATAAACACTGCTAACCACCCCAAATAAACACTGCCAACAACCCCCACAAATAAACACTGCTCACCACCACACCAAGTAAACACTGCTAACCCCCCTAATAAACACTGCTAATACCCCAAATAAACACTGCTCACCACCCCAAATAAACACTGCTAACGACCACACCAACTAAACACTGCTAACCCCCCTCTAATAAACCCTGTTAACCCCCCCAAATAAACACTGCGAACCCCCCAAATAAACACTGCTAACCCCCTCAAATAAACACTGCTGACCACCACACCAAATAAACACTGCTAACCCCCACAAATAAACACTGCTAACCCCCCAAATAAACACTGCTAACCCCCCAAATAAACACTGCTAACCACCCCAAATAAATACTGCCAACAACCCCCACAAATATACACTGCTCACCACCACACCAAATAAACACTGCTCACCCCCCCGAATAAACACTACTCAGCCCCCAAATAAACACTGCTAACCCACCAAATAAACACTGCTAACGCCCCAAAATAAACACTGCTAACGCCCAAATAAACACTGCTAACCCCCACAAATAAACACTGCGAACCCCCACAAATAAACACTGCTAACAACCCCCCACAAATAAACACTGCTCACCACCACACCAAATATACACTCCTAATCCCCCCAAATGAACACTGCTAACCACCCCAAATAAACACTGCTAACCCCGCCCAATAAACACTGCTAAACCCCAAATAAACACTGCCAACCCCCCTCTAATAAACCCTGTTAACCCCCCCAAATAAACACTGCGAACCCCCCAAATAAACACTGCTAACCCCCTCAAATAAACACTGCTGACCACCCCAAATAAACACTGCTAACCCCCACAAATAAACACTGCTAACGCCCCCAAATAAACACTGCTAACCCCCCAAATAAACACTGCTAACCCCCTCAAATAAAAACTGCTAACCCCCCAAATAAACACTGCGAACCACCACATCAAATAAACACTGCTAACCACCCCAAATAAATACTGCCAACAACCCCCACAAATATACACTGCTCACCACCACACCAAATAAACACGGCTCACCCCCCCGAATAAACACTACTCAGCCCCCAAATAAACACTGCTAACCCCCCCAAATAAACACTGCTAACGCCCAAATAAACACTGCTAACCCCCACAAATAAACACTGCGAACCCCCACAAATAAACACTGTTAACCACTCCCCAAATACACTGTGCGAACCCCCCAAATAAACACTCCTAATCCCCCCAAATGAACACTGCTAACCACCCCAAATAAACACTGCTAACCCCGCCCAATAAACACTGCTAAACCCCAAATAAACACTGCCAACCCCCCCCCAAATAAACACTGCCAACCCCCCAAATAAACACTGCTGGCCCCCCCAATTAGACACTGTTAACCCCCCCAAATAAACACTGCTAACCCCCACAAATAAACACTACGAACCCCCACAAATAAACACTGTTAACCACTCCCCAAATAAACTGTGCTAACCCCCCAAATAAGCACTGCTAACCCCCCCCAAATAAACACTGCGAACCCCCCAAATAAACACTGCTAACCACTTCAAAGAAACACTGCTGACCACCACACCAAATAAACACTGCTAACCCCCTCAAATAAACACTGCTAACCACCACACCAACGAAACACTGCTAACCCCCTCAAATAAACACTGCGAACCACAACTTCAAATAAACACTGCTAACCACCCCAAATAAACACTGCCAACAACCCCCACAAATAAACACTGCTCACCACCACACCAAGTAAACACTGCTAACCCCCCTAATAAACACTGCTAATCCCCCAAATAAACACTGCTCACCACCCCAAATAAACACTGCTAACGACCACACCAACTAAACACTGCTAACCCCCCTCTAATAAACCCTGTTAACCCCCCCAAATAAACACTGCGAACCCCCCAAATAAACACTGCTAACCCCCTCAAATAAACACTGCTGACCACCACACCAAATAAACACTGCTAACCCCCACAAATAAACACTGCTAACCCCCCAAATAAACACTGCTAACCCCCCAAATAAACACTGCTAACCCCCTCAAATAAAAACTGCTAACCCCCCAAATAAACACTGCGAACCACCACATCAAATAAACACTGCTAACCACCCCAAATAAATACTGCCAACAACCCCCACAAATATACACTGCTCACCACCACACCAAATAAACACTGCTCACCCCCCCGAATAAACACTACTCAGCCCCCAAATAAACACTGCTAACCCACCAAATAAACACTGCTAACGCCCCAAAATAAACACTGCTAACGCCCAAATAAACACTGCTAACCCCCACAAATAAACACTGCGAACCCCCACAAATAAACACTGCTAACAACCCCCCACAAATAAACACTGCTCACCACCACACCAAATATACACTCCTAATCCCCCCAAATGAACACTGCTAACCACCCCAAATAAACACTGCTAACCCCGCCCAATAAACACTGCTAAACCCCAAATAAACACTGCCAACCCCCCCCAAATAAACACTGCCAACCCCCCAAATAAACACTGCTGGCCCCCCCAATTAGACACTGTTAACCCCCCAAAATAAACACTGCTAACCCCCACAAATAAACACTGCGAACCCCCACAAATAAACACTGTTAACCACTCCCCAAATAAACTGTGCTAACCCCCCAAATAAGCACTGCTAACCCCCCCAAATAAACACTGCGAACCCCCCAAATAAACACTGCTAACCACTTCAAATAAACACTGCTGACCACCACACCAAATAAACACTGCTAACCCCCTCAAATAAACACTGCTAACCACCACACCAACGAAACACTGCTAACCCCCTCAAATAAACACTGCGAACCACAACTTCAAATAAACACTGCTAACCACCCCAAATAAACACTGCCAACAACCCCCACAAATAAACACTGCTCACCACCACACCAAGTAAACACTGCTAACCCCCCTAATAAACACTGCTAATACCCCAAATAAACACTGCTCACCACCCCAAATAAACACTGCTAACGACCACACCAACTAAACACTGCTAACCCCCCCAAAAAAACACTGCTAACCCCCCCAATAAACACTACTAACCCCCCAAATGAACACTGCTAACCCCCCAAATAAACACTGCTAACCCCCACAAATAAACACTGCTCAGCACCACACCAAATAAACACTGCTAACCCCCCCCTAATAAACACTGCTAACCCCCCAAATAAACACTGCTTACCACCCCAAATAAACACTGCTAACTCCCACAAATAAACACCGCTAACCACCCCAAATAAACACTAATTCCCCAAAACAAACACTGCTAACCCCCCAAATAAACACGACTAACGTCCCCAAATAAACACTGCTAACCCCCCAAATAAACACTGATAACCCCCTCAAATAAACACTGATAACCCCCTCAAATAAACACTGCTAACCACGACACCAAATAAATGCTGCTAACCTCCCACATAAACGCTGCTAACCTCCCCAAATAAACGCTGCTCAACCCCCAAATAAACACTGATAACCACCCCAAATAAACACTGCTAACAACCCCCCACAAAATAAACACTGCTCACCACCACATCAAATAAACGCTGCTAACCCCCCCAAATAAACATTGCAAACCCCCCAAATAAACACTGCGAACACCCCAAAATAAACACTGCTAACCACCTCAAATACACACACTGCTCACCACCCCAAATAAACAGTGCTAACCACCACACCAACTAAACACTGCTAACCCCCCAAATAAACACTGCTATTACCCTCAAATAAACACTACTAACCACCCCGAATAAACACTGCTAACCCCCCAAATAAACACTGCTCACCACCCCAAATAAACACTGCTAACCACCACACCAACTAAACACTGCTAACCTCCCCAAATAAACACTGCTCACCACCACACCAACTAAACACTGCTAACCCCCCAAATAAACACTGCTAACCCCCCAAATAAACACTGCTAATACCCTCAAATAAACACTACTAACCACCCCGAATAAACACTGCTAACCCCCCAAATAAACACTGCTCACCACCCCAAATAAACACTGCTAACCACCACACCAACTAAACACTGCTAACGCCCCAAATAAACACTGCTAACCCCCCAAATAAACACTGCTAACCCCCTCAAATAAACACTGCTAACCACCATACCAACTAAACACTGCTAACCTCCCCAAATAAACACTGCTCACCACCACACCAAATAAACACTGCTAACCCCCCCTCTAATAAATACTGTTAACACCCCCAAATAAACACTGCGAACCCCCTCAAATAAACACTGCTGACCATCACTCCAAATAAACACAGCTAACCCCCTCAAATAAACACTGCTCACCACCACACCAACTAAACACTGCTAACCCCCTCAAATAAACACTGCGAACCACCACACCAAATAAACACTGCTAACCACCCGAAATAAACACTGCCAACAACCCCCACAAATAAACACTGCTCACCACCACACCAAATAAACACTGCTAACCCCCCCTAATAAACACTACTAACCCCCCAAATAAACACTGCTCACCACCCCAAATAAACACTGCTAACTCCCACAAATAAACACCGCTAATCACCCCAAATAAACACTGCTAACCCCCCAAAACAAACACTGCTAACCCCCCAAATAAACACGACTAACGCCCCCAAATCAACACTGCTAACCCCCCAAATAAACACTGCTAACCCCCCAAATAAACACTACTAACCCCCCAAATGAACACTGCTAACCCCCTCAAATAAACACTGCTAACCACCACATCAAATAAACGCTGCTAACCTCCCAAATAAACACTGCCAACCTCCCCAAATAAACACTGCTCAACCCCCTCAAATAAACACTGATAACCACCACACGAAATAAACACTGCTAACCACCCCAAATAAACACTGCTCACCACCACACCAAATAAACACTGCTAACCCCCGCTAATAAACACTGTGAACCCCCCCTAATAAACACTGCTAACCCCCACAAATAAACACTGCTAACCCCCCAAATAAACACTGCTGAACCCCACAAATAAACACTGCTGTCCCCACAAATAAACACTGTTAACCACCACCCCAAATAAACACTGCTAACCCCCCAAATAAACACTGCTGACCCCCACAAATAAACACTGCTGTCCCCACAAATAAACACTGTTAACCACCACCCCAAATAAACACTGCTAACCCCCCCCACATAAACACTGCTAAATACACCAAATAAACACTACTCGCCCCTCCAAATAAACACTGCGACCCCCCCAAATAAACACGGCTAACCCCTCCAAATAAACACTGATAACCACCCCAAATAAACACTGCTGACCCCTCCCCAAATAAACTCTGCTAATCCCCCAAATAAACACTGCAAACCCCCCCAAATAAACATTGCTAACCCCCCAAATAAATACTGAGAACCCCCCCCAGATAAGCACTGCTAATACCCCCAAATAAACACTGCTAACCCTTCCCTAAATAAACACTGATTACCCCCCAAATAAACACTGCTATCTCCTCCCTAAATAAACATTGCTAACCCCCCCCCAATAAACTCTGCTAACCTCCCAAATGAACACTGCTAACCCCCCAAACGAACACAGCTAACCCACCAAATAAACACTGCCAATCCCCTCAAATAAACACTGCCAACCCCCCAAATAAACACTGCTCACCACCCCAAATAAACACTGCTAACCACCACACCAACTAAACACTGCTAACCCCCCAAATAAACACTGCTAACCCCCCAAATAAACACTGCTCACCACCCCAAATAAACGCTGCTAACTACCACACCAACTAAACACTGCTAACCCCCCAAATAAACACTGCTAACCCCCACAAATAAACACTGCTAACCCCCCAAATAAACACTGCTCACCACCCCAAATAAGCACTGCTAACCACCACACCAACTAAACACTGCTAACCCCCCCAAATAAACAGTGCTAAGTACACCAAATAAACACTGCTCGCCCCTCCAAATAAACACTGCGACCCCGCGGAATAAACACAGCTAACCCCTCCAAATAAACAC
>NW_027593185.1:0-36949 GCF_964213995.1 Mustelus asterias
AGATTTCTGCATTTGCTGTCGGGAAATTATTTGAGATTTTTCCACCAGTGGAAACTAATCAGGAAGAGTGAACTAAGATCGTAAAGGTCACGTCAAGCGACTTTTATCCCATGTGTCAAGGAGGTGGGAGACGTGATGGATAACAGAGTGTATCAGGATATTGTTCATTCGGACTCCAGGAAAGCTTCCAACTATTCGCAAGGTCTTTGCTTCAAAGCATTTTGTAAGAAATGTCATTGTTTAGCTTCTAAACTCCAAGGAATGTGGGCCCAGTCTCCTCAACCTGCTCCCTCTGAAGGTCGATCTCCTCCTGCCAGTGGACAATCTAGTCGAGCTTCATTGCACTCCCTCCCTCTCTCTCGCCCCCTTAGCTGTGTCAATCCTGCAGTGAGGAGTCCAAAACGGTGACCGTTGCTCCAGGCGGGGCCTCACAAGAACCCTGCCAGGTTGTTCCAAGGTCTCAGCGAAGATTCGCCAGGCTGATTCCTGGGATGGCAGGTCTGTCATACGGGACTAAGTCAGTCTGGATTATGGGCGGTATGGTGGCACAGTGGTTAGCACTGCTGCCTCACAGCGCCAGAAACCCGGGTTCAATTCCAGCCTCGGGTCACTGTCTGTGTGGAGTTTGCACGTTCTCCCCGTGTCAGCGTGGGTTTCCTCCGGGTGCTCCGGTTTCCTCCCACAGTCTGAAAGACTTGCTGATTACGTGGATTGGCCATGATAAATTGTCCCTTAGTGTCCAAAGATGTGTAGGTTAGAGGATGGATTAGCCATGGTCAATGTGTGGGGTTACAGGGATAGGGTGAGCCCGAGTCAGAAAGTCGGTGCAGACTCGATGGACCGAATGGCCTCTTTGTGTTGTAGGGATTCTATGATTATGTTAACTGGAGTTTAGAAGAGTGAGAGGGGATTTCATAGAAACTTATAAAATTCTAACAGGATTAGACAGGGTAGATTCAGAAAGAATGTTCCCCATGGTGGGGGAGTCCAGAAGGGCGGCACGGTAGCACAGTGGTTAGCACTGCTGCTTCACAGCTCCAGGGTCCCGGGTTCGATTCCCGGCTCGGGTCGCTGTCTGTGTGGAGTTTGCACATTCTCCTCGTGTCTGCGTGGGTTTCCTCCGGGTGCTCCGGTTTCCTCCCACAGTCCAAAGATGTGCGGGTTAGGTTGATTGGCCAGGTTAAAAATTGCCCCTTAGAGTCCTGGGATGCGTAGGTTAGAGGGATTAGTGGGTAAAATATGTGGGGGGTAGGGCCTGGGTGGGATTGTGGTCGGTGCAGACTCGATGGGCCGAATGGCCTCCTTCTGCACTGTAGGGTTTCTATGATTCTTCTATGATTTCTATGAACTAGGGGTCATAGTTTGAGGATAAGTTTTAGAACTAAGGTGAGGAGAAATGTCTTCACCCCGATGGTGGTGAGCGTGTGGAATTCACAACCACAGAATGTGGTTGAGGCCAAAACATTGTGTGATTTCAAGAAGAAATTAAATATAGCTCTTGGGGTTAAAGGGATCAAGGGATATGGGAAAGGGGAGATCAGCATATTGAATTCGATGATCAGGCATGATCATAGAATCATAGAAACCCTACAGTGCAGAAAGGGGCCATTTGGCCCATCGAGTCTGCACCGACCACAATCCCACCCAGGCCCTACCCCCATATCCCTACATATTTACCCACTAATCCCTCTAACCTACACATCCCAGGACACTAAGGGGCAATTTTAGCCTGGCCAATCAACCTAACCCGCACATCTTTGGACTGTGGGAGGAAGCCGGAGCACCCGGAGGAAACCCACGCCGACACGAGGAGAATGTGCAAACTCCACACAGACAGTGACCCGAGCCGGGAATCGAACCCAGGTCCCTGGAGCTGTGAAGCAGCAGTGCTAACCTCTGTGCTACCGTGCCGCGCAAAATGAATGGCGGAGCAGGCTCGAAGGGCCAAATAGCCTCCTCTTTGTTCTAGAATCTAATGATTCTCCACCATCCTCTCTGCCACATCCCACGACAGAATTAAAAAACAAGGCCAGCATTTGAAGCTGATCGCCCGCTGATGAGCGTCTCATGGAATAGAAACCCCACAGTGCAGAAGGAGGCCATTCGGCCCATTGAGCCTGCTCCAACCACAACCCCCCCCAAGCCCTATTCCCATAACCCCACACATTTATCATGCTAATCTCCCTGACACTAAGGGGCAATTCAGCATGGCCAATCAACCTATCCTGCACATCTTTGGACTGTGGGAGGAAACCAGAGCACCCGGAGGAAACCCGCGCAGACACGGGGAGAACGTGCAAACTCCACACCAAGGCTGGTGACCCAAGGCTGGTATCGAACCCAGGTCCCTGGCATTGTGAGGCAGCAGTGCTAACCACTGTGCCACCCCAATTGGCCATTCAAGTGAAGGGCAATTGAAGAGCATGTGTGTGTGTGTGTCTGGTCTGGAGTCACGTGTGGGCCAGAGCGGCTAAGGACGGCAGATTTCCCTCGCTGAAGGACACATGCCAAGCAGATGGGTTTTCACAACAATTGACAATATCTTTCCAGCTTTTCTATTCCAGATGTGATGAACTGAATTTAAGTTCCGACAGGCGCCTTGGGGATTTTTCGATCACCGATTGCAGAGCGTTCGCCTCGCTGGGCAGCTCATTTACGCCACTATCTCCTCAAACTTGAGCCCCACACCGACTCGGGGAACAGAAGACTGCTATCCGCCAGGGGCCCTTGGTTAGTTGGAACTAACCAAGGGCCCCATCTGCCTCAGGTCAGGAAGCTGTCCAGTGAACCTTCACTGCACACTCGAGGACAACCAGGTCTCTCCCCCATTTCCAAAACAAATTCTCTTCTGAATGACTCTGTTAACCCGCCTCCCTCACCCAGCGCTCTCCGGAGAGGGAATGTGCACACGTTGCCACGGTTTGTGTGGCACCTGCCGTGTCCCTGCCCACTTACCCAGGGGATCCACATCCCTCCACAGTCCTCTCCTTTCCCACCTCTGCACGTTTGGGAGAGAGAGCCACAGAATCCCTCCAGTGCAGAAGGAGGCCATTCGGCCCCATTGAGTCTGCACCAACTCTCCAAAGGATCATCCCACCCAGGCCCTCTCCTCCACCCTATCCTCATAACGCCAATCCACCTAAGCTGCACATCTTTAGACATTAAGGTGTAATTTCCCATGGTCAATCCATCTAACCTGCACATCTTCGGACACCATGTTCCAGGTACAGATGCTATATGAAAGATAGAACAGGAGCTAAGAGAGGAGGGGGAGTTGCATTTTTGATTAGGGAAACCATCACAGCCGTACTGAGGGAGGATATTTCTGAGGGTTCGCCCACTGAGTCTATATGGGTAGAACTGAGAAATAAGAAAGGGGAAATCACTTTGAAAGGACTGTATTTTAGGCCCCCAAATAGCAGAAAACTGAGCAGCAAATATGGAAGCAGATTACAGATAGCTCCAAGAAAAATATGGTGGTAACAGTAGGGGCCTTTAACTTTCCCAACATTGACTGGGACAGCCATAGTATTAGAGGCTTGGATGGAGAGAAATTTGTTGAGTGTATTCAGGAGGAATTTCTCATTCAATATGTGGATGGCCCGACTAGAGAGGGGGGCAAAACTTGACCTCCTCTTGGGAAATAAGGAAGGGCAGGTGACAGAAGTGTTAGTGAGGGATCACTTTGGGACCAGTGACCATAATTCCATTAGTTTTAAGATAGCTATGGAGAACGATAGGTCTGGCCCAAAAGTTAACATTCTAAATTGCGGCAAGGCCAATTTTGATGGCATCAGACAGGAACTTTCAAAAGTTGATTGAGGGAGTCTGTTGGCAGGCAAAGGGACGTTTGGTAAGTGGAAGGCTTTCAAAAGAGTGTTAACCAGGATTCAGGGTAAGCACATTCCTTTTAGAGAGAAGGGCAAGGCTGGTAGAAGTAGGGAACCCTGGATGACTCGGGATATTGAGGCCCTGGTCAAGAAGGAGAGTATGGAGGGTGTCGGGGTGGAGTTAAGAGACAAATCAGGAGGGCAAAAAGGGACACCAGATTGCTTTGGCAGATAAGGCAAAGGAGAATCCAAAGAGCTTCTACAAATACATAAAGGGCAAAAGATTAACTAGGGAGAGAGTAGGGCCTCTTAAGGATCAATAAGGTCATCGACATAGGATCCCACCTATCACAACAGATAGGTGGGATCCTAAATGAATATTTCTCATCAGTATTTACTGTTGAGAAAGGCATGGATGTTAGGGAGCTTGGGGAAATAAACAGTGATGTCTTGAGGAGTGTACATATAACAGAGAAGGTGGTGCTGGAAGTCTCAAAACTCATCAAGGTAGATAAATCCCTGGGACCTGATGAAGTGTATCCCAGTATGTTGTGGGAGGCTAGGGAGGAAATTGCAGGGCGCCTAGCAGAGATATTTGAATCATCGACACAGGCACAGGTGAGGTAACTGAAGATTGGAGGGTGGCAAATGTTGTGCCTTTGTTTAAGGGCTACAGGGAAAAGCCTGGGAACTACAGGCCAGTGAGCCTAACGTCTGTAGTGGGTAAGTTGTTACAAGGTATTCTGAGAGACAGGATCTATAGGCATTTAGAGAGGCAAGGACTGATTAGGGACAGTCAGCATTGGCTTTGTGGATGGAAAAATCATGTCTCATGAATTTGATTGAGTTTTTTGAAGGGGTAACCAAGAAGGTAGATGAGGGCAGTACAGTTGATGTTGTCTGCATGGACTTTATGATTTGTATGATGTGGCGATGCCAGCATTGAACTCAAGTGGGCACAGTAAGAAGTCTCACAACACCAGGTTAAAGTCCAACAGGTTTATTTGTTATCATGAGCTTTCAGAGCAGTGCTCCTTCATCAGGTGAGTGGAGAGTTGAGTTTCAAATACGGCATATATAGACAGAGACATAATTGCAAGATAATGATTGGAATGCAAGTCTTTATAGGCAATCAAGTCTTTACAGGTACAGACAATGAGAGTGGCAAGAGAGATAAAGAGGTGTCTCAAGCCGCTACGACAACGGATGAATGAACACCGCTCGACAGTCACCAGGCAAGAGTGTTCCATTCCTATTGGGGAACACTTCAGCAGTCAAGGGCATTCAGTCTCTGATCTTCTGGTAAGCGTTCTTCTCCAAGGCGGCCTTCAAGAAACGCGGCAACACAGAATCACCGAGCAGAAACTGATAGCCAAGTTCCACATGCCTGAGGACGGCCTCAACCGGGATCTTGGGTTCATGCCACATTACCTGTAACCGACATCATTTGGCCTGGGCTTGCAAAGTCCTACTGATTGTCCTGGCTTGAGACAATTCACATCTCTTTAACCTGTGATTATTCATCTCTCCACTCGCTCTGTCTGTACTTGTAAAGACTCGATTACTTGTAAAAACTTGCATTCCAACCATTATCTTGCAATTGTCTATATATGCCGTGTTTGTGAGCCAAACTCTCCACTCACCTGATGAAGGGGCAGTGCTCCAAAAGCTCGTGATACCAAATATACATGGACTTCAGCAAGGCCTTCGACAGGGTACTGCATGGTAAGTTGTTGCATCAGGTTAAATCTCACGGGATCCAGGTAGCCAAATGGATACAAAATTGGTTTGATGACAGAAGCTAGATGGTGGCTGTAGAGGGTTGTTTTTCAAACTGGAGGCCCCCTGTGACCAGCGGTGTGCCTCAGGGATCGGTGCTGGGTCCACTTAATTTGTCATTTATATTAATGATTTGGATGAGAATTTAGGAGGCATGGTTAGTAAGTTCGCAGATGACACCAAGATTGGTGGCATAGTGGACAGTGAAGAAGATTATCTAGGGTTGCAACGGGATCTTGATCAATTGCGCCAGTAGCTTAATGAATGGCAGATGGAGGTTAATTTAGATCAATGTGAGGTGACGCATTTTGGTAGATTGAAATGGGACAGGACTTAATTAATGGAAGGGTGTTGGGAGAGTTATAGAACAAAGAGATCTAGGAGATACATCTTCATAACTCCTTGAAAGTGAAGTCACAGGTGGACAGGTTGGTGAAGAAGGCATTCAGCATGCTTGGTTTCATTGGTCAGAGCATTGAATACAGGAGTTGGGACATCATGTTGAAGTTGTACAAAACATTGGTAAGGCCACACTTGGAATACTGTGTGCAATTCTGGTCACCCTATTATAGAAAGAATATTATTAAACGAGAAAGAGTGCAGAAAGGATTTACTGGGATGCTACCAGGACTTGATGGTTTGAGTCATAAGGAGAGGCTGGATAGACTGGGAAGTTTTTCCCTGGAGCATAGGAGGCTTAGGAGTGATCTTATATAGGTCTATAAAATAATGAGGTGCATAGATCAGCTAGACAGTCAACATCTTTTCCCAAAGGTAGGGGAGTCTAAAACTAGAGGGCATAGGTTTAAGGTGAGAGGGGAGAGATACAAAAGGGTCCAGAGGGGCACTTCTTTCACACAGAGGGTGATGAGTGTCTGGAACAAGCTGCCAGAGGTAGTAGTGGAGGCAGGTACAATTTTGTCTTTTAAAAAGCATTTAGACAGTTACATGTAAGATGGGTATAGAGGGATATGGGCCAAATGCAGGCAATTGGGACTAGCTTAGTGGTTTAAAAAAAGGGCAGCATGGACAAGTTGGGCCGAAGGGCCAGTTTCCAGGCTGTAAACCTCTATGACTCTAAGGGGCAATTTAGCATGGCCAATCCACCTAACCCGCATATCTTTGAACTGTGGGAGGAACCTGGAGCAAACCCACGCAGATACAGGGAGAACGTGCAAACTGCGCACAGACAGTGGCCCAAGGCTGGAATTGAACCCAGGTCCCTGGCACTGTGAGACAGCAGTGCTAACCACTGTGCCACCATGGCACCCCGTCCCCTCACCTGCTCAAAGGAGAGACCAAAGATGACGAAGCTTTCCCTCATACACACGTCAGGACAGATTCACAATAAAAACCAAACCTCTGAATCAACCACAATGGATATGGATTGATTCTCCATTAATTTAAATTGGAAATATCTGACACCCAATACTGAACATGGCAACTGCTTCATTAAACCTTGTGCAATCAAAAAGTGTCCCCTCTTCCTCCAACTGACGGCACTCAACCTTCAAGGAAGAGAATCCTGAACTCGGACTCCCGAGTCTCTTTGCGCTTCCGATTTCTCTCACCATTTAGAAAATAGTCTACACCTCTATTCTTCCTGCCAAAGTGCATCACCTTTCCCACGTTCACTGTGGCTCAGTGGTTAGCACTGCTGCCTCACAGCGCCAGGGACCCGGGTTCGATTCCAGCCTTGGGTCACTGTCTGTGTGGAGTTTGCACGTTCTCCCCGTGTCTGCGTGGGTTTCCTCGGGTGCTCTGGTTTCCTCCCACAGTCCGAAAGACATGCTCTTTAGGTGCATTGGCCGTGCTCAATTCTCCCTCAGTGTATCTGAACATGCGCCAGAGCGTGATGACATGGGGATTTTCACAGTAACTTCATTGCAGTGTTAATGTAAGCCTACTTGTGACACTAATAAATAATGTTTAAAACTTTGAACTGTTCTTCCCCTGATCCAGAGTCGACTCCAATGCATCATTCCCAATCAACTCCACAGATACTGAAGCAGTCCATGTCCAAATGCAGGAAGACCTGGATAATATCTAGGCTTGGGCTGACAAGTAGCAAGTAACATTCGGGTCACACAAGTGCCAGCCAATGGCCATCTCCAGCAAGAGAGAATCTAACCGTCGTTTCTTGACAGTCAATTGGATTACCACCGCTGAATCCCACATTATCAACATCCTGGGAGCTACCATTGACCACAAACTGAACTGGACTAGCCATGTAAATACCGTGACTACAAGAGCAGGTCGGAGGCTGGGAATCCTGCGGAGAGTAACTCACCTCCTGACTTCCCAAAGCCTACCCACCATCTACAAGGCACAAGTCAGGAGTGTGACGGAACACTCCCCACTTGCCTGGATGGGTGCAGCTCCAACAACACTCAAGAAGCTTGACACCATCCAGGACAAACGGCCCCACTTAATGAGCACCCCTTCCACAAACATTCACTCGCTCCACTATAGCCACACCGTGACAGCTACATCTACAAGATACTCTGCTGGAACTCACCAAGGCTCCTTCGACAGCACCTTCTAAACCCATGGCCTCCACCATCTCGAAGGAGAAGGTCAGCAGATTCCTGGGAATACCACCACCTGTAAGCTCCCCTCCGAGCCACTCACCATCCTGACTTGGAAATATATCGGCTGTTCCTTTACTGTCAAAATCCTGGCACTCCCTCCCTAACAGCACTGAGAGTGTACTTACACCATGTGGACTGCAGCAGTTCCAGACGACAGCTCACCATCACCTTCTCAAGGGGCAATTGAGGAAGGACAATTTAGGGCAAGGGGTGGTGGTATTGTTACTGGACTCAGGATCATGCTCTAGAGACCTGGATTCAAATCTCACCACGGCTGAAAGTCTAATGGTGACCATAAAACCATTGTCGATTGTTGGAAAAGCCCATCCGGTTCACTAATGTCCTTTAAGGAAGAAAATCTGCCGTCCTTACCTGGTCTGGCCGGTAAGTTTAATTTATTTTTTTAAGTTGAAATTTCATTTATTCGTGTCACAAGTCAGCTCACTGCAATGAAGTCACTGTGAAAATCCCTTAGTTGCCACATAGAAATCATAGAAACCCTACAGTACAGAAAGAAGCCATTCGGCCCATCGAGTCTGCACCAACCACAATCCCACCTAGGCCCTACCCCCATATCCCTACATATTTACCCACTAATCCCTCTAACCTACACATCTCAGGACACTAAGGGCAATTTTAGCATGGCCAATCAACCTGACCCGCACATCTTTGGACTGTGGGAGGAAACCGGAGCACCCGGAGGAAACCCACGCAGACACGAGGAGAATGTGCAAACTCCACACAGACAGTGACCCGAGCCGGGAATCGAACCCGGGACCCTGGAGCTGTGAAGCAGCAGTGCTAACCACTGCGCTACCGTGCCGCCCCACACTCCGGCACCTGTTCAGATACACTGAGGGAGAATTTAGCATGGCCAATGCACATCTTTCGGACTGTGGGAGGAAACCGGAGCACCCCACGGAAACCCACCCAGATGAACATGAGATTTCCGCAGTCACCCCAAGCTGGGGTTGAACCCAGGTCCCTGGTGCTGTGAGATTTGATTTGATTGGATTTATTAATGTAATGTGTATTGGGATATAGTGTGAAGTGTTGTTGCTTGTGCGCTATGCAAAACATACCATACACAGAGTACATAGGGGAGAAGGAAAGGAGAGGGTGCAGAATGTAGTGTCACAGTCACAGCTAGGGTGTAGAGAAAAATCAACTTAATGTAAGGTAAGTCTATTCAAAATCTGATGGTAGCAGGGAAGAAGCCGTTCTTGAGTTGGCTGGTCCATGCTCTCAGACTATTGCATCTTTTACCCTTTTTTTATGTGAGGCAGCAGTGTGACCACTGTGCCAGCCGAAATGTCCTGTTCATGTCCATGCTCTGCGTCCTCCTCACAACTTACCATTCTACTGAACCTTGGCCAGAAGCTTAAGCAGGCCTCAGTGAGAAATGAACTAGTGACCCCTGGTTTAGAAGACAATTGTTCGAACCACTGAGCTATGGAGTTAGAGAGTCCCTGCAGTGCAGAAAGAGGCCATTAGACCCAGCAAGACTCCACCAAGAAAAATGCCATCCAGGTCCCATCTTGTAACCCTACAAATTCACCCTGGTAATCTCCCTGACACTAAGGGGCAATTTAGCATGGCCAATCAACCTAACCCGCACATCTTTGGAATGTGGGAGGAAACCAGAGCACCCGGAGGAAACCCATGCAGACACGGGGAGAACATGCAAACTCCACACAGACAGTAAACCCAAGCCGGGAATCGAACCCGGGTCCCTGGCGCTGTGAGGCAGCAGTGCTAACCACAGTGCCACCGTACCTAGTGACGGGTAATGATGATCTCCAACAAGACAGAATCCAATCATTGCCCCTTAACATTCTGAGAATGGAGAAAGTATAGGGCTAACGGGAGGACTTTGAATAGTGTGGAGGAGCAGAGGGATCTAGGTGTATGTGTGCATAGATCCCTGAAAGTTGGGAATCAAGTAGATAAGGTTGTTAAGAAGGCATATGGTGTCTTGGCGTTTATTGGTAGGGGGATTGAATTTAGGAGTCGTAGCGTTATGTTGCAACTGTACACAACTCTGGTGCGGCCGCACTTGGAGTACTGTGTGCAGTTCTGGTCCCCACATTACAGGAAGGATGTGGAGGCTTTGGAGAGGGTGCAGAGGAGGTTTACCAGGATGTTGCCTGGTATGGAGGGGAGATCCTATGAGGAGAGGCTGAGGGATTTGGGATTGTTTTCGCTGGAAAGGCGGCGGCTAAGAGGGGATCTTATTGAAACATATAAGATGATTAGAGGTTTAGATAGGGTGGATAGTGATAGCCTTTTTCCTCTGATGGAGAAATCCAGCACGAGGGGGCATGGCTTTAAATTGAGGGGGGGTAGTTATAGAACCGATGTCAGGGGTAGGTTCTTTACCCAGAGGGTGGTGAGGGATTGGAATGCCCTGCCAGCATCAGTAGTAAATGCGCCTAGTTTGGGGGCGTTTAAGAGATCCGTAGATAGGTTCATGGACGAAAAGAAATTGGTTTAGGTTGGAGGGTCACAGTTTTTTTTTTTAACTGGTCGGTGCAACATCGTGGGCCGAAGGGCCTGTTCTGCGCTGTAATGTTCTATGTTCTATGTTCTAAAGAACGACAACAATAATAGCAATAGTGGCTTTAAAATGGCTATTCTGGCTGAGAGCAAAGCATGCTGGGAATTTTGGTCAATTTATAGATTAAAACCAGATGCAGGTCGTAAGGAGGCTCTGGTCTAGGAGCTGTAACCTGAAGCTTCCTGTGTTGATCAGATCAGGGAAGTTGTTTACATTAACTGAGACAGTGTGACTCCGATTTATGGTTGCTGAGAATGGAGTATGCAGTTTGAACTAAGTGTAATGGTTTAGTTCAAAAGTAGTTTCACTGGATGTCCGAGCCATGTGATCGGTTTCTGGTGACAAAGTTGGCTGGATGACAGAGAATCTTCCAGAAGCGAGTGGAAAATTGTCAATAAAAGGCATGTGAGTCCGCAAACTGCCAGTCCATTGTTTGGCAGTGATAACCCCAAAATAACAACCATTGCAACAAAGCTTGTACTCTGAAGGATACTTCAGAGAGAAGAAGGTGGTAGATTCTACATCAAGGATATTTCTTGGCCAAAGTTTTCCTATAGATTCAGTTAATCTATATTGAACTGAAAATAGATTCGGTAGTATCTACTTTCAGTTAAAATTGATGTTCAGTTAGAGTTAAAGTGCATTTTAAGAGTTCAAGTTCTGTTGAAAGTTGATGTTCAGTTAAAGCTCAGTAAAGGGTTAGAGAGTTGCAACTGTTAATGTTTGAGTTGGTACGAGAAGTGTTAAGAAATAATTGAATTACTGCCCTTGTTTGTCTCATTAAACTGGAATGCTTGGAAGGTGTTTAAATTAAAAGCTGTATAACAGAAGGGCACCCCAGACGGTCTTCGATAAGAGGTAGCTGCAGTTACCCGAGTTTGAACCTTTTATTTGTTAAGTGATTAAAAATGACCCAGGCATTACCCAGGTGCGGTGATTCCCAGATCCAGTTCTTGTGCAGCGGCGAGGAGGTGTCCTTAATCCTGACCTCAGGCAGGGAACACAATCATACACTGCCCATAAGAATTAGCAGAATTAGGCCATTCGGCCCATCGAGTCTGCTCCGCCATTCAATCATAGTTAATAAGTTTCTCAATCCCATTCTCCCGCCTTTTGTACGTAACCTTCGATTCCCTTACCAATCAAGGACCTATCTACCTCGATCTTAAACACACTCAATGAACCGACCTCCATAGTCTGGCCTTCTTAACTACCATCTCAACCTGCAAGTAAGAGAATCCTGAACTAGGACTCCCAAGTCGCTTTGCGCTTCCGATTTCTCTCCCCATTTAGAAAATAGTCTACGCCTCTGTTCTTCCTACCAAAAAGTGCATTACCTCATCTTTTCCCACGTTCACGTGGCACAGTGGTTGGCACTGCCGCCTCACATCGCCTGGGACCCAGGTTTGATTCGTGGCTTGGGTCACTGTCTGTGCGAAGTCTGCACGTTCTCCCCGTGTCTACGTGGGTTTCCACCGGGTGCTCCGGTTTCCTCCCACAGTCTGAAAGATGTGCTGGTTAGGTGAATTGGCCGTGCTAAATTCTCCCTCAGTGTAACCCGAACAGGTGCCGGAGCGTGGCGACTGGGGATTTTCACAGTAACTTCATTGCAGTGTTAATGTAAGCCTGTTCGTGACACTAATAAATAAACTTTAAACTTTAAAAAAAAACTTACTCCATCTGCCACTTCTTTGCCCACGCCCCTAGCCTGTCCAAGTCATTCTGCAGCCTCCCCCCACCTCCTCAATACTACCTGTCCCTCCACCTACCTTTGTATCACCTGCAAATTTTGCCACAATGCCCTCAGTTCCTTCATCTGGATCACTGATGTATAAAGTGAAAAGTTGTGGTCCCAACACTAACTCCTGCGTATCTCCACTAGTCACCGGCTGCTGCCATCCTGAAAAAGATCATCTCCTGCCCTCCTCCCACATTCCTCTTCATTAACACCCCACCCCCCGCGCCCGATGAAGGGCATCCTTCACCAGGGTCTGATGGCCAGTTTGCTTGCCCAGACTTCGCCGCACAGACACCGGTTGTAAGTACCATCCAGGAGGTGCCTCACGCTAACAACCTCCTGCCCTTAGCCACTGCGCAACTTCCCTTCGCTGATACAGAACGTCTGAAGGCGAAAGGCTTTGACAGCACTGTCTCTTTTTACCCCCCCCCGCAGTGTGAACTTTCAACCCAGCAGGTGAGCTGTTGACTGCCCCTGGAAACAAGAATAAGGCTGCAAACTCTCCTCTGCCCCTGCCGGTTTGCAATATCCGCAACTCGAGACCCCAGCTGGGCAACGCTGCGGACGAAGTTGCAGTCCATGCCAGAATATCTGGTAGTCAGACACAGCGACAATCTCCACAAAGTAGTTTCAAGTGGTTCTCCACAGGACTCTGTATTGGGATCCTTACTGTTTGTCTTATACTGTAGGGGGGGGGGGGGGGGGGGGAGAGAGAGAGAGAGAGAGAGAGAGAGAGAGACGACGACGACGATTGGGAAATCCGCAGACAATACAGAGACTGGCCGAGAGCTGACTTGAGAAAGGATATGCTGGCACTGCAGGGAGTGCAGAAGAGATTCACTAGGTTGATTCTGAAGAAGAAAGGGTTGGCTTATGAGGAGAGACTGAGTAGACTGGGACTATGCTCATTGGAATTCAGAAGAATGAGGGGAGAGCTTACATTAACATATAAAATTATGAAGGGAATAGATAAGATAGAAGCAGGGAGGTTGTTTCCACTGGCAGGTGAAACTAGAACTAGGTGGCACAACCTCAAAATAAGGGGGAGCAGATTTCAGACCGAGTTGAGGAGGAACTTCTTCACACAAAGGGTTGTGAATCTGTGGAATTCCCTGCCCAGTGAAGCAGTTGAGGCTACATCGTTGAATGTTTTTAAGGCAAAGATAAATGGATTTTTGAACAGTAAAAGAAATAAGGGTTATGGTGAGCGGGTGGGTAAGTGGCACTGAGTCCACGAAACAATCAGCCATGATCTTATTGAGTGGCAGAGCAGACTCGAGGGGCCAGATGGCCCATTCCTGCTCCTCGGTTTATATTCTTCGTGGATAGTGTAGAGGGTAGCTTTTGTCTCCAAAAGGATATCGATGGATTGGTAGAGTGGACAGTATGGTCAATGGATTTTAACACAGAGAAGTGTAAGGTCCTGCATTTAGGGAGATCAAACAGTTACAGGGAATACACAATAAACGGGAATATACTAAGAAGGGTAAATTAAGTGAGACATCTTGCAATACAAGTACAAAGAACAAAGAACAGGACAGCACAGGAACAGGCCCTTCGTCCCACCAAGTCTGTGCCGACATAGATCCTCTCTAATCTAATATTTTCTTGCCCCTACATGCACCATGTCCCTCCATTCCCTGCCGATTCATGTTTTTTTTATTATTCATTCGTGGGACATGGGAGTCGCTGGCTGTCCAGCATTTATTGCCCATCCCCAGTTGCCCTTGACAAGGTGGTGATGAGCTGCCGTCTTGAATCGCTGCAGTCCATGTTCTGTGGGTCGACCCACAATGCCGTTAGGGAGGGAATTCCAGGATTTTGACCCAGCGACTGCGAAGGAACGGCGATATATTTCCAAGTCAGGATGGTGAGTGGCTTGGAGGGAACTTGCAGGTGGTGGTGTTCCCATGTATCTGCTGCCCTTGTCCTTCTAGATGGAAGTGGTCGTGGGTTTGGAAGGTGCTGTCTAAGGATCTTTGGTGAATTGCTGCAGTGCATCTTGTAGATAGTACACACTGCTGCTACTGAGCGTCGGTGGTGGAGGGATTGAATGTTTGTAGATGTGATGCCAAACGGGCTGCTTTGTCCTGGATGGTGTCAAACTTCTTGAGTGTTGTTGGAGCTGCACCCATCCAGGCAAGTGGGGAGTATTCCATCACACTCTTGACTTGTGCCTTGTAGATGGTGGACAGGCTCTGGGGAGTCAGGAGGTGAGTTACTCTCCGCAGTATTCCTAGCCTCTGACCTGCTCTTGCAGCCACTGTGTTTATGTGGTGAGTCCAGGTGAGTTTCTGGTCAATGGTAACCCCAGGGATGTTGACAGCGGGGGATTCAGTGATGGTTACACCATTCAATGTTAAGGGGCGGTGATCAGAGTGTCTCTTATTGGTGATGGTCCTTGCCTGGCACTTGTGTGGCGCGAATGTTATTTGTCACTTGTCAGCCCAAACCTGGATATTGTCCAGATCTTGTTGCATCTTAACATGGATTGCTTCAGTATCTGAGTCGCCGCAAATGGTGCTGAACACTGTGTAATCATCGGCGAACATCCCCACTTCTGACCTTATGATGGAGGGAAGGTCATTGATGAAGCAGCTGAAGATTGTTGGGCCAAGGACACTGCAGGGATGTTCTGGAGCTGAGGTGACTGACCCTCCATAACCACAACCATCTTCCTATGTGCCAGGTATGACTCCAACCAGCGGAGAGTTTGCCCCCTGATACCCATTGATTCCAGTTTCGCCAGGGCTCCTTGATGTCACACTCGGTCGAATGTGGCCGTGATGTCGAGGGCAGTTACTCTCACTTCACCTCTGGAATTCAGCTCTTTTCTCCATGTTTGAACCAAGGCTGTAATGAGGTCAGGAGCTGAGTGATTATGGCAGAACCCTTAGGAGTATTGATAGACAAAGGGATCTGGATGTACAGAGACACAGGTCACTGAAAGTGGAAATGCAGGTGGAGAAGGTAGTCAAGAAGGCATGCGGCATGCTTGCCTTCAATGGCTGGGGCATTGAGTTTAAAAATTGGTAAGTCATGTTGCAGCTTTATAGAACCTTAGTTGTAGAATCAAAGAGTCATAGAGGTTTACAGCATGGAAACAGGCCCTTCAGCCCAACTTGTCCGTGCCGCCCTTTTTTAAAAACCCCTAAACTAATCCCAATTGCCCACATTTGGCCCATATCCCTCTATACCCATTTTATTTATGTAACTATCTAAAGGCTTTTTAAAAGACAAAATTGTACCCGCCTCTACTACTACCTTTGTTCCAGACACTCATCACCCTCTGTGTGAACAAATTGCCCCTCCAGACACTTTTGTATCTCTCCCCTCTCACCGTTGTTTGGGTTTAATCTCAGTTGTTTGGGTTTAATCTCAGTTGTTTGGGTTTAATCTCAGTTGTTTGGGTTTAATCTCAGTTGTTTGGGTTTAATCTCAGTTGTTTGGGTTTAATCTCAGTTGTTTGGGTTTAATCTCAGTTGTTTGGGTTTAATCTCAGTTGTTTGGGTTTAATCTCAGTTGTTTGGGTTTAATCTCAGTTGTTTGGGTTTAATCTCAGTTGTTTGGGTTTAATCCCAGTTGTTTGGGTTTAATCCCAGTTGTTTGGGTTTAATCTCAGTTGTTTGGGTTTAATCTCAGTTGTTTGGGTTTAATCCCAGTTGTTTGGGTTTAATCTCAGTTGTTTGGGTTTAATCTCAGTTGTTTGGGTTTAATCTCAGTTGTTTGGGTTTAATCTCAGTTGTTTGGGTTTAATCCCAGTTGTTTGGGTTTAATCCCAGTTGTTTGGGTTTAATCTCAGTTGTTTGGGTTTAATCTCAGTTGTTTGGGTTTAATCCCAGTTGTTTGGGTTTAATCCCAGTTGTTTGGGTTTAATCTCAGATGTTTGGGTTTAATCTCAGTTGTTTGGATTTAATCTCAGTTGTTTGGGTTTAATCTCAGTTGTTTGGGTTTAATCCCAGATGTTTGGGTTTAATCCCAGATGTTTGGGTTTAATCTCAGTTGTTTGGGTTTAATCTCAGTTTAGAGTCTCTCCCCCCCTCCCCCCCTCCTCTAACCTAAAACAAGGACTCGGAGTGAGAGCAGGGAAGCTTTTTTTTTCTCTCTTTCGTTTCTTATTCAGGGAGGTTAGCAGGGATGTCAGTGCAGGCAGTGCAATGTTCCTCCTGTAGGATGTTTGAGGTGAGGGACACCAGTAGTGTCCCAGCTGAGTACACCTGCAAGAAGTGCATCCAATTCCAGCTCCTTGAAGACCGTGTTAGGGGTCTGGAGCTGGAACTGGATGAACTTCAGATCATTCGGGAGGCAGAGGTGGTCATAGATAGAAACTTCAGGGATGTAGTTACTCCGAAATATGAAGATAGATTGGTGACGGTGAGAGGGGCTGGGAGGAAGCAGTCAAAGAACAAAGAACAGTACAGCACAGGAAACAGGCCCTTCGGCCCTCCAAGCCTGTGCCGCTCCTTGGTCCAACTAGACCAATCGTTTGTATCCCTCCATTCCCAGGCTGCTCATGTGACTATGGGTAAGTCTTAAACGATGTCAGCGTGCCTGCCTCCACCACCCTACTTGGCAGCGCATTCCAGGCCCCCACCACCCTCTCTGTAAAAAACATCCCTCTGATATCTGAGTTATACTTCGCCCCTCTCAGCTTGAGCCCGTGACCCCTCGTGATCGTCACCTCCGACCTGGGAAAAAGCTGCCCACCGTTCACCCTATCTATACCCTTCATAATCTTGTACACCTCTATTAGATCTCCCCTCATTCTCCGTCTTTCCAGGGAGAACAACCCCAGTTTACCCAATTTCTCCTCATAGCTAAGACCCTCCATACCAGGCAACATCCTGGTAAACCTTCTCTGCACTCTCTCGAACGCCTCCACGTCCTTCTGGTAGTGCGGCGACCAGAACTGGACACAGTACTCCAAATGTGGCCTAACCAGCGTTCTATACAGCTGCATCATCAGACTCCAGCTTTTATACTCTATACCCCGTCCTATAAAAGCAAGCACGGTAGCACAGTGGTTAGCACTGCTGCTTCACAGCTCCAGGGACCTGGGTTCGATTCCCAGCTTGGGTCACTGTCTGTGTGGAGTTTGCACATTCTCCTCGTGTCTGCGTGGGTTTCCTCCGGGTGCTCCGGTTTCCTCCCACAGTCCAAAGATGTGCGGGTTAGGTTGATTGGCCAGGTGAAAAACAAAATTGCCCCTTAAGAGTCCTGAGATGCATAGGTTAGAGGGATTAGCGGGTAAATATGTAGGGGTAGGGCTTGGGTGGGATTGTGGTCAGTGCAGACTCGATGGGCCGAATGGCCTCCTTCTGCACTGTAGGGTTTCTATGATATGCCTTCTTCACCACCTTCTCCACCTGTGTTGCCACCTTCAAGGATTTGTGGACTTGCACACCTAGGTCCCTCTGTGTTTCTATACTCCTGATGACTCTGCCATTTATTGTATAACTCCTCCCTACATTATTTCTTCCAAAATGCATCACTTCGCATTTATCCGCATTAAACTCCATTTGCCACCTCTCCGCCCAATTTTCCAGCCTATTTATATCCTGCTGTATTGCCCGACAATGCTCTTCGCTATCCGCAAGTCCAGCCATCTTCGTGTCATCCGCAAACTTGCTGATTACACCAGTTACACCTTCTTCCAAATCATTTATATATATCTCAAATAGCAGAGGTCCCAGTACAGAGCCCTGCGGAACACCACTGGTTACAGACCTCCAGCCGGAAAAAGATCCTTCGACCACTACCCTCTGTCTCCTATGGCCAAGCCAGTTCTCCACCCATCTAGCCACTTCTCCTTGTATCCCATGAGCCTTAACCTTCTTAACCAACCTGCCATGTGGGACTTTGTCAAATGCCTTACTGAAATCCATATAGACGACATCCACGGCCCTTCCTTCATCAACCGTTTTTGTCACTTCCTCAAAAAACTCCACCAAATTTGTAAGACACGACCTCCCTCTTACAAAACCATGCTGTCTGTCGCTAATGAGATTGTTCCGTTCTAAATGCACATACATCCTGTCTCTAAGAATCAGTGCAGGGATCCCCTGTGGTCGTTCCCCTTGGCAACAAATATAGCACTTTGGATACTGTTGTGTGGGGGGAACCTACCAGTGGTAAGCCACGGTGACCGGATCTCCAGCACTGAGTCCGTCCCTGTGACTCAGAAGGGAAGGGGGGAGAGCAGGAGAGCAATAGTTATTGGGGACTCGACAGTTAGAGGGACAGATAGGAGGTTCTGTGGCAGCGAAAGAGACTCACGGATGGTATGTTTCCTCCCGGGTGCCAGGATCCGTGACGTCTCGGACCGTGTTTTCAGTATCCGTGTTTTTGAGGATGAGAATGGGATACAGGCTGATAGGCTGGAGGAGGTAGATGTTCTGAGGGAAGGTGTATTAGCAATTTTGATAAACCTGAGGGTCGATAAGTCCCCTGGGCCAGATGGGATATAACCTAGGATTCTTTGGGAGGCAAGGGATGAGATTGCAGAGACTTTGGCTTTGATCTTTGGGTCCTCACTGTCCACGGGGATAGTGCCAGAAGACTGGAGAGTGGCGAATGTTATTCCTCTGTTCAAGAAAGGAAATAGGAATGACCCTGGTAATTATAGGCCGATTAGTCTTACTTCGGTGGTCGGTAAGTTGATGGAAAAGGTTCTGAGGGATAGGATTTATGACCATTTGGAAAGATGCAGCTTAATCCAGGATAGTCAGCACAGATTCGTGAAGGGTAAGTCTTGCCTCACAAATTTGATTGAATTCTTTGAGGAGGTAACTAAGTGTGTAGATGAAGGTAGAGCAGTTGATGTCATAAACATGGATTTTAGTAAGGCATTTGATAAGGTTCCCCATGGTAGGCTCATGAAGAAAGTAAGGATGTGTGGGATCGAGGGAAGTTTGGCCGACTGGATAAGTAACTGGCTATCTCATAGCAGACAGAGGGTGGTGGTGGATGGAAAATTTTCGGACTGGAAACCGGTTACCAGCGGAATGCCACAGGGATCAGTGCTGGGTCCTCTGCTCTTTGTGATTTTTATCAATGACTTGGAGGAGGGGGCTGAAGGGTGGGTCAGTAAATTTGCTGATGACACCAAGATTGGTGGAGTAGTGGATGAGGTGGAGGGCTGTTGTAGGCTGCAAAGAGACATTGATAGGATGCAGAGCTGGGCCGAAAAATGGCAGATGGATTTTAACACTGATAAGTGCAAGGTGATTCATTTTGGTAGGACAAATTTAAATGTGGATTACAGGGTCAACGGCAGGGTTCTGAGGAATGTGGAGGAACAGAGAGATCTTGGGGTTCATATCCACAGATCTCTGAAGGTTGCCACTCAAGTGGATAGAGCTGTGAAGAAGGCCTATAGTGTGTTAGTGTTTATTAACAGGGGTTTGAGTTTAAGTGCCGTGGGGCTATGCTGCAACTGTACAGGACCTTGGTGAGACCACATTTGGAATATTGTGTGCAGTTCTGGTCACCTCACTATAAGAAGGATGTGGAAGCATTGGAGTGAGTGCAGAGGAGATTTACCAGGATGCTGCCTGGTTTGGAGGGTAGGTCTTATGAGGAAAGGTTGAGGGAGCTCGGGCTTTTCTCTTTAGAGCAGAGGAGGATGAGAGGCGACTTAATAGAGGTTTATAAGGTGATAAGGGGGATAGATAGAGTGGACGTTCAGAGACTATTTCCTCGGGTGAATGTAGCTGTTACTAGGGGGCATAACTATAAGGTTCATGGTGGGAGATATAGGAGGGATGTCCGAGGTAGGTTCTTTACTCAGAGTGGTTGGGGTGTGGAATGGACTGCCTGCTGTGATAGTGGAGTTGGACACTTTAGGAACTTTCAAGCGGTTATTGGATAGGCACATGGAGCACACCAGGATGATAGGGAGTGGGATAGCTTGATCTTGGTTTCGGACTAAGCTCGGCACAACATCAAGGGCCGAAGGGCCTGTACTGTTCTATGTTTTTTTTAACCGATGATCGAGAGTAGGCTGATTGGGCGGTAATTGGCCGGGTTGGATTTGTCCTCCTTTTGCGTACAGGACATACCTGGGCAATTTTCCACATTGCTGGGTGGATGCCAGTGCTGTAACTGAACTGGCTCAGGGAGCGGCAAGTTCTGGCGCACAAGTCTTCAGTACTATTGCCGGAATGTTGTCAGGGTCCATTGCCTTTGCAGTATCCAGTGCCTCCAACCGTTTCTTGATATCACGTGGAGTGAATCGAATTGGCTGGAGACTGGCATCTGGGGACCACTGGAGGAGGCCGAGATGGATCATCCACTCGGCTGCGAATGCTTCAGCCTTATCTTTTGCACTGATGTGCTGGGCTCCTCCATCATTGCGGATGGGGATATTTGTGGAACTTCCTCCTCCAGTGAGTTGTTTTATTTGTCCACCACCATTCTCGACTGGATGTGGGAGGATTGCAGAGCTTAGATCTGATCCGTTGGCTGTTGGATCGCTGAGCTCTGTCTATCACTTGCTGTTTTTGCCATTTGGTATGCAAGTAGTCCTGTTTGGTAGCTTTACCAGGTTCACCCTTCATTTTTAGGTATGCCTGGTGCTGCTCCCGGCATGTCCTCCTGCACTCTCCATTGCAGGGTTGATCCCCTGGCTTGATGGTAATGGTTGAGTGAGGGAGATGCCGGGCCATGAGATTGCAGATTGTGCTGGAGTACAATTCCGCTGCTGTTGATGGCCCACAGCGCCTCATGGATGCCCAGTCTTGAGTTGCTAGATCGGTTCGAATTCTGTTCCATTTCGCACGGTGATAGTGCCACACAACACAATGGAGGTTATTCTCAATGTGAAGGCGGGAATTCGTCTCCACAAGGACTGTATCTATCCAGATGCCTCTTGAACGTTGTTATAGAATCTGCTTCCACCACCTCCTCCAGCAGTGCATTCCAGGCATTCCCACCCTGTGTGTGAAAAACTTGCTCCTTAGATCTCTTTTTCAACCTATGCCCCTGAGTATTTGACCCTTCGACCCTGGGAAAAGACTCTGACTGTACACTCTATCCAAGCCTGTCATAATCTTGTAAACCTCTATCAAGTATCCCCCCCTCATCCTCTGGCGCTCTAATGAAAAGAATCCAAGTTTGTTCAACCTTTCTTCATAGTCCATATCCTCCAAACCAGGCAACATCCTGATAAAATCTGCTGCACCCTTTCCAATGTATCAACATCTTTCCGGTCGCGTGGCAACCAGAATTGTACACAATCCAAATGCGGCTTAACCAAAGTCTTATACAACTGCAACGATTTTCCAATTCCTATATTCAACGTCCTGACCGATGAAGGCCAGCATGCCATACGCCTTCTTGACCACCTTAGTTGCCACCTTCAGGGAACTGTGGATCTGCACGCCTAGATCCCTCTGTATGCTAATATTTCTAAGGGCTCTACCATTGCATGTATACTTTCCTTCTGCGGTAAACCTTCCAAATCGCATCACATCACATTTGTCCAGGTTAAATTTCATCTGCCATCTTTCAGCTCAGGTCTCCAGCCGGTTTATATTCTGCTGTATCCTCCGACAATCCTCCTCACTCTCTGCTGCTCCCCCAATTTTTGTATAATCCGCAAATTTACTAATCAGACCACCTACATTTTCCTCCAAATCATTTATATATATATTACAAACAACAGAGGCATCAGCATTGATCCTTGTGGAATACCGCTTCTCACAGACCTCCAATTAGAAAAGTACCCTTCCACTGATACTCTCTGCTTTCTATGCCCAAGATGTGGAGATGCCGGTGTTGGACTGGGGTAAACACAGTAAGAAGTTTAACAACACCAGGTTAAAGTCCAACAGGTTTATTTGGTAGCAAAAGCCACACAAGCTTTCGGAGCTGCAAGCCCCTTCTTCAGGTGAGTGGGCCTGAAGAAGGGGCTTGGAGCTCCGAAAGCTTGTGTGGCTTTTGCTACCAAATAAACCTGTTGGACTTTAACCTGGTGTTGTTAAATTTCTTTCTATGCCCAAGCCAGTTTTGTACCCATTTTACCAGCTCACCTCGGATCTCATATGACTTCACCTTCTGTATCAGCCTGCAATGAGGAACTTAATCTAAAGTCCATGTGTACAACATCCACTGCCCTGCCCTGCCCAATTTTTCTTGTCACTTCCTCAAAGAACTCAATCAAGTTTGAGTCACGACCTGCCTATTGCTCATAAGCCTATTCTCTTCCAGATGTGAATGCACCCTGTCCCTAAGAATCTTCTCCAATAATGTCCCCACACTGATGTAAGGCTCACAGGTTTGTAACTTTAAGGATTATCTCTTCTGCCCTTTTTAAACAGAGGAATATTGTTAGCTACTCTCCAATCCTCTGATACCTCTCCCATGACTGAAGAGGATGCAAAGATTTTGGCCAAGGCCTCAGAAATTTCTTCCCTCACCTTCCTCAGTATTCTGGGATAGACCCTATCTGGCCCTGGGGACTTGTCCACCTTTAATGTTTTTCAAAACCTCCAATACCTCCTCCCTTTTTATCTCAACATGTCCTAGAATGTCAACATCCTCCTTACTGCAGACACCATCCACCACATCCTTCTCCTTTGTGACTACTGATGCAAAGTGCTCATTAAGGACCTCAGCCTCCTCATCTGGCTCCACTCACAAATTCCCTCCACTCTCCTCGAGTGGACCAACCCTTTTCTTAGCTACCCTCTTCCTCTTTATATACGCATAGAAAGCCTTGGGATCATCCTGCCTGCTAAGGACATTTCATAGCCCCTTTTTGCCCTCCTAAGTCCCTGCTTAAGCTCTTTCCTGCTGTCTTTGTGTTCCTCAAAAGAGCCTTATCTGTTTTCAATTTCCTGAAATTTATGTATGTCTCCTCCTTCTTTTTCACTAAGTTCACAATCACTCTTGTCATCCAAGGCTCCCGAACCTTGCCATCTTTGTTTTAGAACCCTTAAGAGTATTGATAGGCAGAGGGATCTGGGTGTACAGGTACACAGGTCACTGAAAATGGCAACGTAGGTGGAGAAGATAGTCAAGAAGCCATACGGCATGGTGGCCTTCATCGCCCGGGGCATTGAGTTTAAAAATTGGCAAGTCATGTTGCAGCTTTAGTTAGGCCGCACTTGGAAGATAGTGTTCAATTTTGGTTGCCACACTACCAAAAAGATGAGGAGGCTTTGGAGAGGGTACAGAAAAGATTTAACAGGATGCTGCCTGGCATGGAGGGCATTAGCTATGAGGAGAGGTTGGAGAAACTTGGATTGTTCTCATTGGAACGGTGGAGGTTGAGGGACGACCTGAATGAAGTCTACAAGGTTATGAGGGGCATGGACAGAGGGTGGAAGAGTCAATTACTGGGGGGCATAGGTTTAAGGTGCGAGGGCCAAGGTTTAAAGGAGGTGTACAAGGCAAGCTTTTTTACACAGAGGGTGGTGGGTGCCTGGGACTCGCTGCCGGGGGAGGTAGTGAAAACAGATACAATAGTGACTTTTACGGGGTACCTGGACAAATACATGAATAGGATGGGAATTGAGGGATATGGTCCCCGGAAGGATTAGGGATTTTAGTTCAGACGGGCAGCATGGTCGATGCAGGCTTGGAGGGCTGTAATTTTCCTGTGCTGTAATTTTCTTTGTTCTTTGTTCATTTTTACAGAGACGTACTTGTCCTGAATTGTTAACAACTGACTTTTAAAAGACTCCCACATATCGGATGTGGATTTACCCACAAACAGTCGCCCCCAATGAGCACTAGCTCCTGCCTAATATTGCCGTAGTTAGCCTTCCATTTAGTACTTCCACTCTGGGACTACTTCTATCCTTTTCTACAACTATCTTGAAACTTATAGAATTGCGATCACTGTTCCCAGAACGGTCCCCCACTGAGACATCAACCACCTGACTCGCTTCCGGACGAGTCCGGATGAGTTTCCCACAACCAGTCTAAGACAAGTCGCCTTCCCGAGTTGGACTATCTACATATTGCCTTAAGAAGCACTCTTGGAAACACTGAACAAACTCAGCCCTGCCCAATGAGGGGAAGAGATAGAGTGGACAGGATAAAATTGTTTCCCTTGGTGGAAAATTCTGGAACCAGGGGACATAGATTCAAGATGAGTGGCAGAAGATGTAGAAGGGACATGAGGAAGAACTTTTTTTTTTATACAGAGGGTGGAGGGTGTCTGGAATTTGCTGCCTGAGTTGGTGTTGGAGGCAGAAACCCTAAATACTTTTGAAAAGTACCTGGATCTGTAACCTGAGTGCTGTAAACTCCAGGGCTGTGGGCCGGGTGCAGGAAGGTGGGATTAGGAAGGGCACCTGGGTGTCCTTAGGCTGACATGGACAAGATGCACTGAATGACCTCCTTCTGTGCTGCAACTTTGTTCTGGCTTTAAGCTTACGCGCTCCTCTCATTGGCTGCCCTGCCGAGTCCGACTGACCTGGTTCACTTAATTGCTCGATTAGCAACATAGGGACAGGAGTAGGCCATTCAGCCTATCCAGCCTGCTCCGCTCTCTGACCAATCCAGCTGATCATCAAGCGCAGTGCTCCTTTACCCGCACTATCTCCATATCTCTGGGAGTATTAGTCAGAAACATGTCCATATACATCTCAATTGTACTCAAAGGGGGTTTTTACAGGATAGATACTGAGAGGCTGTATCCCCTTGTGGGAGAGTCTAAGACCAGAGGGCATAATCCATGAGTAAGTCGTCCATGTAAGGCAGAGATGAGGAATTTCTTCTCTCTGAGGGGGGGGTGAATCTGTGGAATTCTTTACCGCAGAGGGCTATAGTGTCTGAGAGGTTAAGTATGTTCAAAGCTGCGATAGACTTTTTAATCAGTAAGGGAACTGAGGGACAAGGCGGGAAAGTGGAATTGACGATTATCAAGTCAGATTTCACTGAATGGCGGAGCAGACACACTGGGCCGAATAGCCCCCTTCTGCCCCGACGTATTGTGATCTTTTCACGTACTGATGAAAAGGATTCAGAGGAAGGAACAGCAAGCCTGATATCCGAGTGTGAGAGGGTGATACCAAGTCAAGGCATGCTGGCAAGTCGCGCAGGTGGGAATTGTACATGGCAAATGCATCAGGCGCCCAGGCACACCTCCAACAGACCTGACTTCCAGGTCAATACCCGCGAGCTGCTCCTGAGACAAGACGGGAGCATGTTTAAACCGGGGCGGGGCGGGGGGGTTAGCGAAGAGCTGGGGGGTTAGGTGAGAAAGATTCAGGGGTCCAACAACAGAAAACACAAACAGCTCAGCAGCAAGATCAAGCAGAAATTCAAAATGGTTAACGGTAGAACGGCAAATGTATGAGAGTCACCTTCTTGTGCATGATCAGTTGTAGCAGTTAAGTGTGCTCGGAGCCTGTATTGTTACTGCAGCAGTATAATTGCTTCTAATTGCTGGAATGTTGGCTTTTAATCTGAACTAATGCTGCTCTGCTGTTTTCCCCTGGGATTTTGCAGAGTGAGCTTGATTGGGATGACTGATGAGGTGTGTGATGACCTTTAAGAAATGCATTTGCGTCACGTGCTTGTGCAGGATCTTTTGCAGCTGTTGGGAACACAATCTGGTTTACAGTCTCTGTTCTGCAAAAATCTCATGCTCCACCTGAGCTGCAGTATTGACATTCAGCCCTGGTTACTCCAAACAAACAGGAAAAAAACAATCCTCTACTTTCTCAGGAGGCTAAGGAAATTTGGCATGCCCACTATGACTCTCACTAACTTTTACAGATGCACCATAGAAAGCATTCTTTCTGGTTGTATCACAGCTTGGTATGGCTCCTGCTCTGCCCAAGATCGCAAGAAACTACAAAAGGTCGTGAATGTAGCCCAATCCATCACGTAAACCAGCTTCCCATCCACTGACGCTGTCTATACTCCCTGCTGCCTCGGAAAAGCAGCCAGCATAATCAAAGACCCCACACACCCCGGACATTCTCTCTTCCACCTTCTTCCGTCGGGAAAAATGATGTAAAAGTCTGAGATCACGTACCAACCGACTCGAGAACAGCTTCTTCCCTGCTGCCATCAGACTTTTGAATGGACCTACCTTGCATTAAGTTGATCTTTCTCTACATCCCTCTAGCTATGACTGAAACACGACATTCTGCACTCTCTCCTTTCCTTTTCCCCTATGTGCTCTATGAACAGTCTGTTTTCTCTGTATAGTGTGCAGTTAACTATACTTTTCACTGTACATCAATACATGTGACAATAATTAATCAAATCACAAGATTCCTCAGATGAGGAGACCAAAATTGCACACAATATTCCAGGTGTGACCTCACCAAGGCCCTGTACAATCGCAGCAAGACACTCCTCTCGCAATGGAGACCAACATACCATTTGCCTTCTTCACCATCTGTTGCACCTGCGCACTTACCTTCAGCCACTGGTGTACGAGGACACGCAGGGTTCGTTGCACATTCTACTCTCTCACTTTATGGCCATTCAGATAATAATCTACCTTCCCACTTTTGCTACCAAAGTCGAAAACCTCACATTTATCCAATGGCATTAGCCACTCGCCCACCTGTCCAAATCACGCTGAGGGATCTCGGCATCCTCCTCACAGTCCACCCTCTCACTTAGCTTTGTGTCATCTGCAAATTTGGAGATAATACATTTAGTTTGCTCTTCCAAATAATTAATATACATTGTGAATAGCTGGAGTCCCAGCACTAATCCCTGCAGTACCCCACTGCGGTACCCCAACATCAGGCTGACTGGTCTATAATCCCAGCGGCACAGTGGTTAGCACTGCTGCACCACAGCGCCAGGGAACCCCGGGTTCAATTCCCAGCTTGGGTCATGTCTGTGCGGAGTCTGCATGTCCTCCCAGTGTCTACGTGGGTTTCCACCGGTTGCTCCGGTTTCCTCCCACAGTTCAAAGACATGTTGGTTGGCCATGCTAAATTCACCCTCAGTGTACCCGAACAGACGCCGGAGTGCGGCAACTAGATTTTCACAGTAACTTCATTGCAGTGTTAACGTAAGTCTACTTGTGAGACTAATAAATAGACATAATCTTAAACCCTGTTTTCTCTCCACCTCCCTTTTTAAATAGCAGGGTTACATTAGCTACCTCCAATCTGTAGGAACTATTTCAGAGTCTAGAATCTTGGAAGATGACCACCAATGCACCTGTTATTTCTTGGGCCACTTCCTCAAGTACTCTGGGAAGTAGATTATCAGACGCTGAGGATTTATCCGCCTTCAATCGCATCAGTTTCCCAATCTATCATTGCTAACTTACGTCTCATATCAATGTAGTTTCCTTGACTAAGATTGAGGTCCCTAGTCTCAGAATCAACTACGTCACTCTCCACCTTGATGAAGAATTCTATGATGTCATTTGTTCAGCCCCAAGGGGTCTTTATTCCTTTCTCATTGCATGGTACCCAGTCTAGAATGGCTTGTTCTCCAGTTGGTTTCTCAACGTATTGGTCCAGGAAACCATCTCGTATATACTCCAAGAATTCCTCCTCTATGGTATTGTGACAAATTTGATTTGCCCGATGTATACGCAGATGTTCCATAATCGCATGCATTCCTAATTTCCGGATTAATATCATTCCCAGCATCACCACTACAGTTTGGGGGTCTATATAACTAATCACTTTACCCATGTCGATTCCACATTGCTGGAACTAATATCCTTCCTCAGTACGGAGTTAATTTCCTCTTTAACCAGCAATGCAAATCCACCACCTTTTCCATTTTGTCTGTCCTTCCTAAATACTGAGTCCCCCGCAGCCAGGTCTCCGTAATCCCGACTATATCATACAAAGGGTTGCGTGAACGTACCCAGTCCATCACGCAAACCAGCCTCCCACCCACTGACACTGTCTACACTTCCCGCTGCCTCAGAAAAGCAGCCAGTATAATTAAGGACCCCACGTACCCCGGACATTCTCTCTTCCGCCTTCTTCCGTCAGGAAAACGATACAAAAGTCTGAGGTCATGTACCAACCGACTCAAGAGCAGCATTTTCCCTGCTGCCATCAGACTTTTGAATGGACCTACCTTATAATGTGATCTTTTTCTACACCCTAGCTGTGACTGTAACACTATATTCTGCACCCCTTCCTTTCCTTCTTCCCTATGTGCTCTATGTACAGTATGCTTTGTCTGTTTGGCGTGCAAGAAACAATACCTTTCACTGTATCCCAATACATGTGACAATAATAAATCATAGAATCATAGAAACCCTACAGTGCAGAAGGAGGCCATTCGGCCCATCGAGTCTGCACCGACCACAATCCCACCCAGGTCCTACCCCCACATATTTACCCGCTAATCCCTCTAACCTACGCATCCCAGGACTCTAAGGGGCAATTTATAACCTGGCCAATCAACCTAACCTGCACATCTTTGGACTGTGGGAGGAAACCGGAGCACCCGGAGGAAACCCACGCAGACACGAGGAGAATGTGCAAACTCCACACAGACAGTGACCCGAGCCAGGAATCGAACCCGGGACCCTGGAGCTGTGAAGCAGCAGTGCTAACCACTGTGCTACCGTGCCGCTTGCATGAATTATTGTGACTGCTCCGTGTGTTACGGCACAAAGCTGGTTCGTCTTTTGAACATTACTGGTTCCATTCCCATTATTTTTCACTGAGGCCCTGTTTGGACTCTGGCCCTTGATTACTCTGCCCATCACTTTTCTTCTTCCCCTTTCCGTCTTTGGCCAAGTGGTTTTATTGCTAGCCTATTAATCCAGAAACACAGCTAATGTTCTGGGGGACCCGGGTTCGAATCCCGCCACGGCAGATGATGGAATTTGAATTCAATTTTTAAAATCTGGAATTAAGAATCTACTGATGACCGTGAAACTATTGTCAATTGTCGGAAAAACCCATCTGGTTCACTAATGTCCTTTAGGGAAGGAAATCTGCCGTCCTTACGCAGTCTGGCCTACATGCAACTCCAGAGCCACAGCAATGTGGTTGACTCTCAACTCTGAGCAAGGGCAATTGGGGATGGGCAATAAACGCTGGCCAGCCAGCGATACCCATGTCCCACGAATAAATGAAAAACGCTCACCAATTTGTACAGATGCACCATAGAAAGCATTGTTTCTGGTTGTATCACAGCTCGGTATGTATGACTCCTGTTCTGCCCAAGACCGCAAGAAACTACAAAGGGTCGTGAATGAAGCCCAGCCCATCACTCAAACCAGCCTCCCATTCGTTGACACTGTCTACACTTCCCATTGCCTCGGAAAAGCAGCCAGCATAATTAAGGACCCCACACACCCTGGATATACTCTCTCCCACCTTCTTCCGTCAGGAAAAAGATATAAAAGTCTGAGCTTACAGACTCAAGAGCAGCTTCTTCCCTGCTGTTATCAGACTTTTGAATGGACCTACCTAATATTAAGCTGATCTTTCTCAACACCCTAGCTATGACTGTAACACTACATTCTGCATCCTCTCCTTTCCATCTCCCCTATGTTTTTTTATTCATTCATGGGACATGGGCGTCACTGCTGGCCAGCATTTACTGCCCTTGAGAAGGTGGTGGTGAGCTGCCTTCTTGAATCGTTGCAGTCCATGTTCTGTGGGTAGACTCACAATGCTGATAGGGAGGGAATTCTAGGATTTATATCCAGCGACTGCAAAGGAACGGCGATATATTTCCAAGTCAGGATGGTGAGCGGCTTGGAGGGGAACTTGCAGGTGGTGGTGTTCCCATCTATCTGCTGCCCTTGTCTTTCTAGACGGAAGTGGTCGTGGGTTTGGAAGGTGCTGTCTAAGGATCTTTGATGAATTGTTGCAGTGCATCTTGTAGATAGTACACACTGCTGCTACTGAGTGTCGGTGGTGGTGGGAGTGGATGTTTTTAGATGTGGTGCCAATCAAGTGGGCTGCTTTGTCCTGGATAGTGTCAAGCTTCTTGAGTATTGGAGCTGCACCCATCCAGGAAGTGGGGAGTATTCCATCACACTTCTGACTTCTGTCTTGTAGATGGTGAATAGGCTTTGGGGAGTCAGGAGGTGGGTTACTCGCTGCAGAGTCAGGAAGTGAGTTACTCGTCACATGAACTCTATGAAAGCTATGTTTTGTCTGAACAGCGCTCAAGAAACAACACTTTTCACTGTATCCCAATACATGTGACAATAATAAATCAAATCGAACTTGCACTATGCACAAGGAGGCCATTTGGCCCATCGAGGCTGCACTGGTTCTCTGAAAGCTAGCCCCACTGCCCCACCTTGTCTCCTACACCCTGCGCGCACTCGTTTCCGATAGTTTTCAAACTCCTCGATCGGACCTGCCTTCGCCACCCTCTCAGGAAGGTCATTCCAGACTCCAGTGGAGAAAAGCATCCCTCAGACCTTTTTACTCATTTGGCCAGTTACTTTGAATCTGTTCATGACAGAGTTTATAAACATCACGCATTGACAGACACCGATTTATCACCAATACAGACACCACAAGTTGGGCACACACACACCCTGCCGATCCGAGAGTGCCCACATTATCACCACGCTGACCCCTGCCACTCACTCAGCTTCCCGGCAAAGTCGACAACTTTCCCCCAATCTCACGAGTTTCACTTTCAGTTAACAGTCTCCCATGGAGAACTTCATCAAATGCCTCCTGGAAGTTCATACCACCACAGCCACCTCCTGAGCACCCACTCTCCCGTCACCTCTACAAGAAATTTAATCTGGTGGTGGTGGGATTGGGGGGGGCGGGGAGGGGGGCTGGTGCTGGTGGTAACACCGCGGGGCTAGTAATCAGGGGTTAATATACAGGTTCAAACGGGTTCAAATCCCACCATAGCAACTGGAATAGTCAACGAATAGAAATCTGGAATAGAAAGCCTGTTTCGCTCTCAGGGAGGATTGTCACAAAAATCCATCTAGTTCACTGATGCCCTTCAGGGAAAGAAATCTGTCGTCCTTACCTGCTCTGACCCACATGTGATACACAGCAATGTGGGTGACTCTTAACTGCCCTCCAAGGCACCTCAGGTCAAGCTTGATGAAGTCTGGGCAACAGACGCTGCCCTCACGGGTAACACCCATGTCCCATGAAAGAATAACTCACGCGACCGTACCCATGCACCCTCCCACTGATCAGCGGAACCTTTTCCTAGTGTTCAGGCACTCTATCCCTGATTTGACTCCAGGATTCCCCCGTCAACCTGGCGCTTAATTCCCTGGTTTCCCTTTCAACTCCCTTGAATATCCAAGTGACGGGCGCGATGTTCCAATCTAAATAAAGGAACAGCTCTTGAAGTGGGAGAAGCGAGAAAGATTGAACAGGGCAGGATTGCAGGGCAGCTGAAATATTCATAGAATCATAGAATCCCTGCAGTGCAGGAAGTGGCTATTCAGCCTATCGAGTCTGCACCAACTGCAATCCCACCCAAACCCTATTCCTGTAAGCCCACATATTTACCCTGCTGATCCCCCAGACACTAGGGTCAATTTAGCATGGCCAATCAACCTAACCCGCATAGCTGTGGACTATTCATTCGCACCTACTGCCTTTTATAACCGGGCAGTCAGTCGCACTCCAGCGCCATGACTTCCTTCAGTCGTGTTCATATGTTCCCAACCTGTGCCCTATTAAATATTCACTCATATTCATTCTCCAGAGGCAAGGGTTCAAACCAAAGAAAGATTGGATAGACTGGGGTTGCTTTCCTTGGAGCAGGAGAGACCGAGGGGTGGACACGTAGAAAATTATGAGGGGCAGAGATAGAGTTGACAGGAATAAGACAGGAACAGGGGTGGCACAGTGGATAGCACTGCTGCTTCACAGCGCCAGGGACCTGGGTTCAAATTCCCAGCCTGGGTCTGTGCGGAGTCTGCACGTTCCCCCCTGTGACTGCACGTGTTTCCTCCGGGTGCTCCGGTTTCCCCCCGCAGACCGAAAGACGTGCTGGTTAGGTGCACTGGCCATGTTAAATTCTCCCTGAGTGAAAGTATAGCGAAGGTTTACCAGGCTGATTCCTGGGACGGCAGGTCTGTCATAGGAGGAGAGACTAAGTCGGTTAATTTATATTCAGTGGAGTTCAGAAGACTGAGAGGGATCTCATAGAAACTTATAAAAATTCTAACAGGCTTAGACAGGGTAGATTCAGAAAGAATGTTCCCAATGGTGGGGGAGTCCAGAACTCGGGGTCATAGTTTTAGAACTGAGGTGAGGAGAAATTTCTTCACCCAGAGCAGTGGTTCCCAAACCTTTTTCACTAGGCCGCACTTTCGGAATAAAAATTTGCTCGCGCCACACCCAATTTTATATTGATAAGAAATACATTCAAAAACAACCCCTAGCAGTGCTTGATTCATAACATAGAACACAACTACTTAATAATATGATCATGGGACATCGTCCTCAGGATCACTTGATGCTCTTGCTCTCACTTTGGAAAAATATCTATCCATGTTTCAATGTTTCTTTGATTGTCCCTGAATCTTCCCGCCACACTTGCTATCCTCTCTCGCCCCACCAGTGTGGCGCGCCGCACCCTTTGGGAACCACTGACCCAGAGGGTGGGGAATGTGTGAAATTCACTGCCACAGAAAGTAGTTGAGGCCGAAACGGTGTCTGATTTCAAGAAGAAATTAGATATAGCTCTTGGGGCTAAAGGGATCAAGGGATATTGGGGTGAGGGGGGGGATCAGGATATTGAATTCGACGATCAGCCATGACCAAAATGAATGGCGGAGCAGGCTGGAAGGGCAGAATGGCCTCCTCCTGCTTCTAGTTTCTATGTTTTTCTGCGAAGGGAGAGTTAGCAGGGTAAATACATGGGGCTATGGAATAGGACCGGAGTTGGATCGTTATCGCTGCAGGCTCAATGGACCGAATGGCCTCCTTCAGCACTGCGGGGACTGTATAAACGTCCATGAATTGTGGAGGGGGAGAGGGCTAGGAGTCTGTCGTCTATATGAGCAGGGAGGTCATGCCACAACTTTATAAACCATTGGTTAGGCCAGAGATGGAGCACTGTGTGCAATCATGGTCAGCACCCTATCGGAAGGACATGACTGCACTGGAGAGGGTGCAGAGGAGATTCAGCTGCATGTTGCCTGGTTGGAGTGTTTCAGCTATGAAGAGAGGCTGCGTAGGCAGGGGTTGTTTTCTTTAGAGCAGAGGAGCCTGAGTGGGGGGGGATCTGATAGAAGTACACAAAATTATAAGGGACATAGAAAGGGTAGATCGTAAGAATCTTTTTCCCCTTGGCAGAGGTGTCGAAGACCAGATGGCACAGGTTTAAGGAGAGGGATAGGCGGTTTAGAGGGGATCTGTGGGTTTAAGTTTATAAGTTTAGTGTCACAAGTAGGCTTACATTAACACTGCAATGAAATTACTGTGAAAATCCCCTTGTCGCCACACTCGGGCGCCTTTTCAGGTCAATGCACCTAACCAGTACTTCTTTCGGACTGTGGGAGGAAACTGGAGCACTCGGAGGAAACCCACGCCTTACAATAGCAAGGAGGTCATATTAGAGTTGTATAGAACTTTGGCGAAGCCACAGCTAGAGTACTGTGTGCAGTTCTGGTCGTCACATTGTAGGAAGGATGAGAATGACATGGGTGTGTTGTTCACATGGATTTCAGCAAAGCCTTTAACATGGGAGACTTATTAAGAATGCTAATGCACATGGGGTACAGGGTGATCTGACAAAGTGGATTCATAGTTGGCTTAGCGGTAGGAGACAGAGGGTGGTGACAAATGGCTGCTTTAGTGATTGGAGGCCAGTGACCAGCGGTGTGCCACCGGGATCCGTGCTGGGCCCCCTATTATTCGTTATTTATATAAATGACATAGATGACTATGTGGGGGGGGTAGGATCAGTAAGTTTGTTGATGACACAAAGATTGGCCGGGTGGTTAACAGCGAGGTTGAGTGTCTTGGGTTACGGGAAGATTCGGATGAGATGGTCAAATGGGCGGAGAAATGGCAGAATGGAATTTAACCCTGAAAAGTGAGGGGTTGATGCACTTTGGAAGGAGAAATTTGACAAGGAAGTTTATTGTGAAAGGTCTGACACTGGGAAGTTCCGAAGGACAAAGGGACCTTGGCGTGTTTGTCCATAGATCTCTGAAGACAGAAAGGCAGGTTAATAGGGTGGTGAAAAAGGCATATGGCACACTCGCCTTTATCAATCGGGGTATAGATCGCAAAAGCAGAGAGGTCATGTTGGAGTTGTGTAGAACTTTGGTGAGGCCACAGCTGGAGTACTGTGGGCAGTTCTGGTTGTCACATTATAGGAAGGATGTGAAGGCACTGGAGGGGATGCAGAGGAGATTCACCAGGATGCTGTCTGGGGAGGAACACTTAAGTTATGAAGAGAGATTGGATAGGCTTGGGTTGTTTTCTCTGGAGCAGAGGAGACTGATGAGCGACCTGATTGAGGTGTTCAAGATTATGAGGAGCATGGACAGGGTGGATAGGGAGCAGCTGTTCCCCTGAGTTGAAGTGTCAGTTACGAGGGGCCACCAGTTAAAAGTGAGGGGTGGGAGGTTTAGGGGGTATTTGAGGAAAAACATTTTACTCAGAGGGTGGTGACGGTCTGGAATGCACTGCCTGGGAGGGTGGTGGAGGTGGGATGCCTCACATCCTTTACAAAGTATCTGGATGAGTACTTGGCACGTCATAACACTCAAGGCTATGGGCCAAGTGCTGGCCAGTGGGATTAGGTGGGCAGGTCAGGGCCTTTCATGCATCGGTGCAGACTCGATGGGCCAAAGGGCCTCTTCTGCACTGTAGTATTCTGTGAAATCACATTTTTCAAAGTGGTGCATGTAGAGAGAGAGACCGTGGCAGAGGGGAACAATGAGAGATGCGGCTGGACGTACACCTAATTCTTGACGGCGCAGGGCATCTCAGTAAGAAATGGTTGGGGAGTGGGAGAGGATTTGGATCGATAAATAGAGAGGGAAACAACATTCTGATCAAGCTGCAAAGAGCCTCAGTTCTGTTGCATGCTGGGAGGCATGGTCTATTTGTGGGCATCGTGGTTCGGGAACACTGCCATGACGTCGGAGAGTATGCCATGAAGACTGGCGAAGATCGATGCTCGGTTCGAGGGCCACCAATTTCCCTCAGAGGACGGCTGGCATTCTGGCCTGTGGCCAGCCAGATGGAAGGGGGTGAATTAGAAATAGAGGGAAGGCGGAGGATAGGAGAAGGTGCGAGTATCTGGGGAAAAAACAGGGAGAGAGGGGTAGAACGAGAGCAGCAGAAAAGAGGAAAACTTCACCAGAAAAGAGAGGAAGATGATGTTTTGAGGGGTGGGGAGGTGAGATGGTGAATGTGGGTGTCTGCATGCACACGTGCGTCTGTGTGTGTATGTGTGTATGTGTCTGCATGTGCGAGTGTGCGCGCGAGAGTGTGCGCGTGTGTGAATGTGGGCGTGTGTGAGACAAGACTGTGCGTGTGTGACTGTGTGTCTGGGTGTGTGAGTATGAGTGTGTGTCAATGTGAATGTGTGGGTGTCTTTCTCTCTCTCTCTCTGTCAGCAGGAAGGCCTCTCTGTGCTGCCACTGTTAAAAAACAGGATTTGTAGCATTCCTGATTCTGCAACAGCAGCCCCCCCACCACCGCTCCCCCCCCCCCGCCACCGCTCCCCCCCACCCCCCCTTCCCCCAAATCACTCTCACGTCTCAGCGATCAATCAGTGCTGTTGTTTTGACCCACCCGCCCGCTCAGACACACAGCAGCTTACCTCGGCTGTGAGTCGGCCTGGTGGCGCCCAGTAGCCCCCTCCCTGGGGCCCTGCTCATCCTCCTCGCTGCTGTCAGCTTCCGATCCCGGGGAGGAGGGGGTCGAAGCAACTTCGGGGTCTGTGGCCTCGTCGCTGGGCTCCTCCTCCTCCTCATCCTCGCTCTGGGCCTCTGACCCCAGGGAGGAGGGGGTCGAAGCCACTTCAGGGTCTGTGGCCTCGTCGCTGGGGCCCTCCTCCTCCTCCTGGTCAATTGCGGCCTCCGGGGGTGACTCTGTGTCCATTGTGGCTCCTCGTGTGTCCCGCCTGCTCCCGGCCTGCAGTCCCGTCTCTGTGGCTGGCCCCAGCAAAGAGAACAATCATCATGTTAGCTGCTTGTTCAGGCAGAGCCCCAGGCACCCCGCGGAGCGGAGAGCAATCGCTGCTATTATCAGGAGGAAGCAGCAACCCCTCCCTCCCCCCACTCCCCCTCCAGACTCGCAAACAGCCACTTCTCCTGTTTCAGCGACAGGGACCCCGGCAACTCCGAGCTTCTCTGGGGCAGCCTCTCACTCGCTGAGATCTCTTCGAGCTACAGACTGACTGCACAGTGAGTAAGGCCTCAAAGTTCAGCATCACTTCCCACATTCTGCACTCTCTCCTTTCTTTCTCTATGGACGATATTTTTATCTGTATAGTGCGCAAGAAATAAGATTTTTCACTGTATGTTAATACATGTGACAATAATAAATCAAATACACACACCGGCGAACACACGCAA
>NW_027593186.1:0-36949 GCF_964213995.1 Mustelus asterias
GTTACTGAGTGACAGTGTGAGGGAGCTGGATTAACATCAGTACAGATACAGTCAGTAACACAGGGTGCTGGGGGAGAGGGGTTACTGAGTGACAGTGTGAGGGAGCTGGATTAACATCAGTACAGACACAGTCAGTAACACAGGGTGCTGGGGGAGAGGGGTTACTGAGTGACAGTGTGAGGGAGCTGGAGTAACATCAGTACAGATACAGTCAGTAACACAGGGTGCTGGGGGAGAGGGGTTACTGAGTGACAGTGTGAGGGAGCTGGATTAACATCAGTACAGATACAGTCAGTAACACAGGGTGCTGGGGGAGAGGGGTTACTGAGTGACAGTGTGAGGGAGCTGGATTAACATCAGTACAGATACAGTCAGTAACACAGGGTGCTGGGGGGAGAGGGGTTACAGAGTGACAGTGTGAGGGAGCTGGATTAACATCAGTACAGATACAGTCAGTAACACAGGGTGCTGGGGGAGAGGGGTTACTGAGTGACAGTGTGAGGGAGCTGGATTAACATCAGTACAGATACAGTCAGTAACACAGGGTGCTGGGGGAGAGGGGTTACTGAGTGACAGTGTGAGGGAGCTGGATTAACATCAGTACAGATACAGTCAGTAACACAGGGTGCTGGGGGAGAGGGGTTACAGAGTGACAGTGTGAGGGAGCTGGATTAACATCAGTACAGATACAGTCAGTAACACAGGGTGCTGGGGGGAGAGGGGTTACTGAGTGACAGTGTGAGGGAGCTGGATTAACATCAGTACAGATACAGTCAGTAACACAGGGTGCTGGGGGAGAGGGGTTACTGAGTGACAGTGTGAGGGAGCTGGATTAACATCAGTACAGATACAGTCAGTAACACAGGGTGCTGGGGGAGAGGGGTTACTGAGTGACAGTGTGAGGGAGCTGGATTAACATCAGTACAGATACAGTCAGTAACACAGGGTGCTGGGGGAGAGGGGTTACTGAGTGACAGTGTGAGGGAGCTGGATTAACATCAGTACAGATACAGTCAGTAACACAGGGTGCTGGGGGGAGAGGGGTTACAGAGTGACAGTGTGAGGGAGCTGGATTAACATCAGTACAGATACAGTCAGTAACACAGGGTGCTGGGGGGAGAGGGGTTACAGAGTGACAGTGTGAGGGAGCTGGATTAACATCAGTACAGATACAGTCAGTAACACAGGGTGCTGGGGGAGAGGGGTTACTGAGTGACAGTGTGAGGGAGCTGGATTAACATCAGTACAGATACAGTCAGTAACACAGGGTGCTGGGGGGAGAGGGGTTACAGAGTGACAGTGTGAGGGAGCTGGATTAACATCAGTACAGATACAGTCAGTAACACAGGGTGCTGGGGGGAGAGGGGTTACAGAGTGACAGTGTGAGGGAGCTGGATTAACATCAGTACAGATACAGTCAGTAACACAGGGTGCTGGGGGCGAGGGGTTACTGAGTGACAGTGTGAGGGAGCTGGATTAACATCAGTACAGATACAGTCAGTAACACAGGGTGCTGGGGGGAGAGGGGTTACTGAGTGACAGTGTGAGGGAGCTGGATTAACATCAGTACAGATACAGTCAGTAACACAGGGTGCTGGGGGAGAAGGGGTTACTGAGTGACAGTGTGAGGGAGCTGGATTAACATCAGTACAGATACAGTCAGTAACACAGGGTGCTGGGGGCGAGGGGTTACTGAGTGACAGTGTGAGGGATCTGGATTAACATTAGCACAGATACAGTCAGTAACACAGGGTGCTGGGGGGAGAGGGGTTACAGAGTGACAGTGTGAGGGAGCTGGATTAACATCAGTACAGATACAGTCAGTAACACAGGGTGCTGGGGGGAGAGGGGTTACAGAGTGACAGTGTGAGGGAGCTGGATTAACATCAGTACAGATACAGTCAGTAACACAGGGTGCTGGGGGCGAGGGGTTACTGAGTGACAGTGTGAGGGAGCTGGATTAACATCAGTACAGATACAGTCAGTAACACAGGGTGCTGGGGGCGAGGGGTTACTGAGTGACAGTGTGAGGGAGCTGGATTAACATCAGTACAGATACAGTCAGTAACACAGGGTGCTGGGGGCGAGGGGTTACTGAGTGACAGTGTGAGGGAGCTGGATTAACATCAGTACAGATACAGTCAGTAACACAGGGTGCTGGGGGAGAAGGGGTTACTGAGTGACAGTGTGAGGGAGCTGGATTAACATCAGTACAGATACAGTCAGTAACACAGGGTGCTGGGGGCGAGGGGTTACTGAGTGACAGTGTGAGGGAGCTGGATTAACATCAGTACAGATACAGTCAGTAACACAGGGTGCTGGGGGAGAGGGGTTACAGAGTGACAGTGTGAGGGAGCTGGATTAACATCAGTACAGATACAGTCAGTAACACAGGGTGCTGGGGGAGAGGGGTTACTGAGTGACAGTGTGAGGGACCTGGATTAACATCAGTACAGATACAGTCAGTAACACAGGGTGCTGGGGGCGAGGGGTTACTGAGTGACAGTGTGAGGGAGCTGGATTAACATCAGTACAGATACAGTCAGTAACACAGGGTGCTGGGGGAGAGGGGTTACTGAGTGACAGTGTGAGGGAGCTGGATTAACATCAGTACAGATACAGTCAGTAACACAGGGTGCTGGGGGAGAGGGGTTACTGAGTGACAGTGTGAGGGAGCTGGATTAACATCAGTACAGATACAGTCAGTAACACAGGGTGCTGGGGGAGAGGGGTTACTGAGTGACAGTGTGAGGGAGCTGGATTAACATCAGTACAGATACAGTCAGTAACACAGGGTGCTGGGGGAGAGGGGTTACTGAGTGACAGTGTGAGGGAGCTGGATTAACATCAGTACAGATACAGTCAGTAACACAGGGTGCTGGGGGAGAGGGGTACTGAGTGGCAGTGTGAGGGAGCTGGATTAACATCAGTACAGATACAGTCAGTAACACAGGTTGCTGGGGGGAGAGGGGTTACTGAGTGACAGTGTGAGGGAGCTGGATTAACATCAGTAGAGATACAGTCAGTAACACAGGGTGCTGGGGGAGAGGGGTTACTGAGTGACAGTGTGAGGGAGCTGGATTAACATCAGTACAGATACAGTCAGTAACACAGGGTGCTGGGGGGAGAGGGGTTACTGAGTGACAGTGTGAGGGAGCTGGATTAACATCAGTACAGATACAGTCAGTAACACAGGGTGCTGGGGGGAGAGGGGTTACTGAGTGACAGTGTGAGGGAGCTGGATTAACATCAGTACAGATACAGTCAGTAACACAGGGTGCTGGGGGGGAGGGGTTACTGAGTGACAGTGTGAGGGAGCTGGATTAACATCAGTACAGATACAGTCAGTAACACAGGGTGCTGGGGGAGAGGGGTTACTGAGTGACAGTGTGAGGGAGCTGGGTTAACATCAGTACAGATACAGTCAGTAACACAGGGTGCTGGGGGAGAGGGGTTACTGAGTGACAGTGTGAGGGAGCTGGATTAACATCAGTACAGACACAGTCAGTAACACAGGGTGCTGGGGGAGAGGGGTTACTGAGTGACAGTGTGAGGGAGCTGGATTAACATCAGTACAGATACAGTCAGTAACACAGGGTGCCGGGGGAGAGGGGTTACAGAGTGACAGTGTGAGGGAGCTGGATTAACATCAGTACAGACACAGTCAGTAACACAGGGTGCTGGGGGAGAGGGGTTACTGAGTGACAGTGTGAGGGAGCTGGATTAACATCAGTACAGACACAGTCAGTAACACAGGGTGCTGGGGGAGAGGGGTTACTGAGTGACAGTGTGAGGGAGCTGGATTAACATCAGTACAGATACAGTCAGTAACACAGGGTGCCGGGGGAGAGGGGTTACAGAGTGACAGTGTGAGGGAGCTGGATTAACATCAGTACAGATACAGTCAGTAACACAGGGTGCTGGGGGGAGAGGGGTTACTGAGTGACAGTGTGAGGGAGCTGGATTAACATCAGTACAGATACAGTCAGTAACACAGGGTGCTGGGGGGAGAGGGGTTACTGAGTGACAGTGTGAGGGAGCTGGATTAACATCAGTACAGATACAGTCAGTAACACAGGGTGCTGGGGGAGAGAGGTTACTGAGTGACAGTGTGAGGGAGCTGGATTAACATCAGTACAGATACAGTCAGTAACACAGGGTGCTGGGGGAGAGGGGTTACTGAGTGACAGTGTGAGGGAGCTGGATTAACATCAGTACAGATACAGTCAGTAACACAGGGTGCTGGGGGAGAGGGGTTACAGAGTGACAGTGTGAGGGAGCTGGATTAACATCAGTACAGATACAGTCAGTAACACAGGGTGCTGGGGGGAGAGGGGTTACTGAGTGACAGTGTGAGGGAGCTGGATTAACATCAGTACAGATACCGTCAGTAACACAGGGTGCTGGGGGAGAGGGGTTACTCAGTGACAGTGTGAGGGAGCTGGATTAACATCAGTTCAGATACAGTCAGTAACACAGGGTGCTGGGGGAGAGGGGTTACTGAGTGACAGTGTGAGGGAGCTGGATTAACATCAGTACAGATACAGTCAGTAACACAGGGTGCTGGGGGGAGAGGGGTTACTGAGTGACAGTGTGAGGGAGCTGGATTAACATCAGTACAGATACAGTCAGTAACACAGGGTGCTGGGGGAGAGGGGTTCCTGAGTGACAGTGTGAGGGAGCTGGATTAACATCAGTACAGATACAGTCAGTAACACAGGGTGCTGGGGGAGAGGGGTTACTGAGTGACAGTGTGAGGGAGCTGGATTAACATCAGTACAGACACAGTCAGTAACACAGGGTGCTGGGGGAGAGGGGTTACAGAGTGACAGTGTGAGGGAGCTGGATTAACATCAGTTCAGATACAGTCAGTAACACAGGGTGCTGGGGGAGAGGGGTTACTGAGTGACAGTGTGAGGGAGCTGGATTAACATCAGTACAGATACAGTCAGTAACACAGGGTGCTGGGGGAGAGGGGTTACTGAGTGACAGTGTGAGGGAGCTGGATTAACATCAGTAGAGATACAGTCAGTAACACAGGGTGCTGGGGGAGAGGGGTTACTGAGTGCCAGTGTGAGGGAGCTGGATTAACATCAGTACAGATACAGTCAGTAACACAGGGTGCTGGGGGCGAGGGGTTACTGAGTGACAGTGTGAGGGAGCTGGATTAACATCAGTACAGATACAGTCAGTAACACAGGGTGCTGGGGGAGAGGGGTTACTGAGTGCCAGTGTGAGGGACCTGGATTAACATCAGTACAGATACAGTCAGTAACACAGGGTGCTGGGGGCGAGGGGTTACTGAGTGACAGTGTGAGGGAGCTGGATTAACATCAGTACAGATACAGTCAGTAACACAGGGTGCTGGGGGAGAGGGGTTACTGAGTGACAGTGTGAGGGAGCTGGATTAACATCAGTACAGATACAGTCAGTAACACAGGGTGCTGGGGGAGAGGGGTTACTGAGTGACAGTGTGAGGGAGCTGGATTAACATCAGTACAGATACAGTCAGTAACACAGGGTGCTGGGGGAGAGGGGTACTGAGTGGCAGTGTGAGGGAGCTGGATTAACATCAGTACAGATACAGTCAGTAACACAGGTTGCTGGGGGGAGAGGGGTTACTGAGTGACAGTGTGAGGGAGCTGGATTAACATCAGTAGAGATACAGTCAGTAACACAGGGTGCTGGGGGAGAGGGGTTACTGAGTGACAGTGTGAGGGAGCTGGATTAACATCAGTACAGATACAGTCAGTAACACAGGGTGCTGGGGGGAGAGGGGTTACTGAGTGACAGTGTGAGGGAGCTGGATTAACATCAGTACAGATACAGTCAGTAACACAGGGTGCTGGGGGGAGAGGGGTTACTGAGTGACAGTGTGAGGGAGCTGGATTAACATCAGTACAGATACAGTCAGTAACACAGGGTGCTGGGGGGGGAGGGGTTACTGAGTGACAGTGTGAGGGAGCTGGATTAACATCAGTACAGATACAGTCAGTAACACAGGGTGCTGGGGGAGAGGGGTTACTGAGTGACAGTGTGAGGGAGCTGGGTTAACATCAGTACAGATACAGTCAGTAACACAGGGTGCTGGGGGAGAGGGGTTACTGAGTGACAGTGTGAGGGAGCTGGATTAACATCAGTACAGACACAGTCAGTAACACAGGGTGCTGGGGGAGAGGGGTTACTCAGTGACAGTGTGAGGGAGCTGGATTAACATCAGTACAGATACAGTCAGTAACACAGGGTGCTGGAGGGAGAGGGGTTACTGAGTGACAGTGTGAGGGAGCTGGATTAACATCAGTACAGATACAGTCAGTAACACAGGGTGCTGGGGGGAGAGGGGATACTGAGTGACAGTGTGAGGGAGCTGGATTAACATCAGTACAGATACAGTCAGTAACACAGGGTGCTGGGGGAGAGGGGTTACTGAGTGACAGTGTGAGGGAGCTGGATTAACATCAGTACAGATACAGTCAGTAACACAGGGTGCTGGGGGAGAGGGGTTACTGAGTGACAGTGTGAGGGAGCTGGATTAACATCAGTACAGACACAGTCAGTAACACAGGGTGCTGGGGGAGAGGGGTTACTGAGTGACAGTGTGAGGGAGCTGGAGTAACATCAGTACAGATACAGTCAGTAACACAGGGTGCTGGGGGAGAGGGGTTACTGAGTGACAGTGTGAGGGAGCTGGATTAACATCAGTACAGATACAGTCAGTAACACAGGGTGCTGGGGGAGAGGGGTTACTGAGTGACAGTGTGAGGGAGCTGGATTAACATCAGTACAGATACAGTCAGTAACACAGGGTGCTGGGGGGAGAGGGGTTACAGAGTGACAGTGTGAGGGAGCTGGATTAACATCAGTACAGATACAGTCAGTAACACAGGGTGCTGGGGGAGAGGGGTTACTGAGTGACAGTGTGAGGGAGCTGGATTAACATCAGTACAGATACAGTCAGTAACACAGGGTGCTGGGGGAGAGGGGTTACTGAGTGACAGTGTGAGGGAGCTGGATTAACATCAGTACAGATACAGTCAGTAACACAGAGTGCTGGGGGGAGAGGGGTTACAGAGTGACAGTGTGAGGGAGCTGGATTAACATCAGTACAGATACAGTCAGTAACACAGGGTGCTGGGGGGAGAGGGGTTACTGAGTGACAGTGTGAGGGAGCTGGATTAACATCAGTACAGATACAGTCAGTAACACAGGGTGCTGGGGGAGAGGGGTTACTGAGTGACAGTGTGAGGGAGCTGGAGTAACATCAGTACAGATACAGTCAGTAACACAGGGTGCTGGGGGAGAGGGGTTACTGAGTGACAGTGTGAGGGAGCTGGATTAACATCAGTACAGATACAGTCAGTAACACAGGGTGCTGGGGGAGAGGGGTTACTGAGTGACAGTGTGAGGGAGCTGGATTAACATCAGTACAGATACAGTCAGTAACACAGGGTGCTGGGGGGAGAGGGGTTACAGAGTGACAGTGTGAGGGAGCTGGATTAACATCAGTACAGATACAGTCAGTAACACAGGGTGCTGGGGGGAGAGGGGTTACAGAGTGACAGTGTGAGGGAGCTGGATTAACATCAGTACAGATACAGTCAGTAACACAGGGTGCTGGGGGAGAGGGGTTACTGAGTGACAGTGTGAGGGAGCTGGATTAACATCAGTACAGATACAGTCAGTAACACAGGGTGCTGGGGGGAGAGGGGTTACAGAGTGACAGTGTGAGGGAGCTGGATTAACATCAGTACAGATACAGTCAGTAACACAGGGTGCTGGGGGGAGAGGGGTTACAGAGTGACAGTGTGAGGGAGCTGGATTAACATCAGTACAGATACAGTCAGTAACACAGGGTGCTGGGGGCGAGGGGTTACTGAGTGACAGTGTGAGGGAGCTGGATTAACATCAGTACAGATACAGTCAGTAACACAGGGTGCTGGGGGCGAGGGGTTACTGAGTGACAGTGTGAGGGAGCTGGATTAACATCAGTACAGATACAGTCAGTAACACAGGGTGCTGGGGGAGAAGGGGTTACTGAGTGACAGTGTGAGGGAGCTGGATTAACATCAGTACAGATACAGTCAGTAACACAGGGTGCTGGGGGCGAGGGGTTACTGAGTGACAGTGTGAGGGAGCTGGATTAACATTAGCACAGATACAGTCAGTAACACAGGGTGCTGGGGGGAGAGGGGTTACAGAGTGACAGTGTGAGGGAGCTGGATTAACATCAGTACAGATACAGTCAGTAACACAGGGTGCTGGGGGGAGAGGGGTTACAGAGTGACAGTGTGAGGGAGCTGGATTAACATCAGTACAGATACAGTCAGTAACACAGGGTGCTGGGGGCGAGGGGTTACTGAGTGACAGTGTGAGGGAGCTGGATTAACATCAGTACAGATACAGTCAGTAACACAGGGTGCTGGGGGCGAGGGGTTACTGAGTGACAGTGTGAGGGAGCTGGATTAACATCAGTACAGATACAGTCAGTAACACAGGGTGCTGGGGGCGAGGGGTTACTGAGTGACAGTGTGAGGGAGCTGGATTAACATCAGTACAGATACAGTCAGTAACACAGGGTGCTGGGGGAGAAGGGGTTACTGAGTGACAGTGTGAGGGAGCTGGATTAACATCAGTACAGATACAGTCAGTAACACAGGGTGCTGGGGGCGAGGGGTTACTGAGTGACAGTGTGAGGGAGCTGGATTAACATCAGTACAGATACAGTCAGTAACACAGGGTGCTGGGGGAGAGGGGTTACAGAGTGACAGTGTGAGGGAGCTGGATTAACATCAGTACAGATACAGTCAGTAACACAGGGTGCTGGGGGAGAGGGGTTACTGAGTGACAGTGTGAGGGACCTGGATTAACATCAGTACAGATACAGTCAGTAACACAGGGTGCTGGGGGCGAGGGGTTACTGAGTGACAGTGTGAGGGAGCTGGATTAACATCAGTACAGATACAGTCAGTAACACAGGGTGCTGGGGGAGAGGGGTTACTGAGTGACAGTGTGAGGGAGCTGGATTAACATCAGTACAGATACAGTCAGTAACACAGGGTGCTGGGGGAGAGGGGTTACTGAGTGACAGTGTGAGGGAGCTGGATTAACATCAGTACAGATACAGTCAGTAACACAGGGTGCTGGGGGAGAGGGGTTACTGAGTGACAGTGTGAGGGAGCTGGATTAACATCAGTACAGATACAGTCAGTAACACAGGGTGCTGGGGGAGAGGGGTTACTGAGTGACAGTGTGAGGGAGCTGGATTAACATCAGTACAGATACAGTCAGTAACACAGGGTGCTGGGGGAGAGGGGTACTGAGTGGCAGTGTGAGGGAGCTGGATTAACATCAGTACAGATACAGTCAGTAACACAGGTTGCTGGGGGGAGAGGGGTTACTGAGTGACAGTGTGAGGGAGCTGGATTAACATCAGTAGAGATACAGTCAGTAACACAGGGTGCTGGGGGAGAGGGGTTACTGAGTGACAGTGTGAGGGAGCTGGATTAACATCAGTACAGATACAGTCAGTAACACAGGGTGCTGGGGGGAGAGGGGTTACTGAGTGACAGTGTGAGGGAGCTGGATTAACATCAGTACAGATACAGTCAGTAACACAGGGTGCTGGGGGGAGAGGGGTTACTGAGTGACAGTGTGAGGGAGCTGGATTAACATCAGTACAGATACAGTCAGTAACACAGGGTGCTGGGGGGGGAGGGGTTACTGAGTGACAGTGTGAGGGAGCTGGATTAACATCAGTACAGATACAGTCAGTAACACAGGGTGCTGGGGGAGAGGGGTTACTGAGTGACAGTGTGAGGGAGCTGGGTTAACATCAGTACAGATACAGTCAGTAACACAGGGTGCTGGGGGAGAGGGGTTACTGAGTGACAGTGTGAGGGAGCTGGATTAACATCAGTACAGACACAGTCAGTAACACAGGGTGCTGGGGGAGAGGGGTTACTGAGTGACAGTGTGAGGGAGCTGGATTAACATCAGTACAGATACAGTCAGTAACACAGGGTGCCGGGGGAGAGGGGTTACAGAGTGACAGTGTGAGGGAGCTGGATTAACATCAGTACAGACACAGTCAGTAACACAGGGTGCTGGGGGAGAGGGGTTACTGAGTGACAGTGTGAGGGAGCTGGATTAACATCAGTACAGACACAGTCAGTAACACAGGGTGCTGGGGGAGAGGGGTTACTGAGTGACAGTGTGAGGGAGCTGGATTAACATCAGTACAGATACAGTCAGTAACACAGGGTGCCGGGGGAGAGGGGTTACAGAGTGACAGTGTGAGGGAGCTGGATTAACATCAGTACAGATACAGTCAGTAACACAGGGTGCTGGGGGGAGAGGGGTTACTGAGTGACAGTGTGAGGGAGCTGGATTAACATCAGTACAGATACAGTCAGTAACACAGGGTGCTGGGGGGAGAGGGGTTACTGAGTGACAGTGTGAGGGAGCTGGATTAACATCAGTACAGATACAGTCAGTAACACAGGGTGCTGGGGGAGAGAGGTTACTGAGTGACAGTGTGAGGGAGCTGGATTAACATCAGTACAGATACAGTCAGTAACACAGGGTGCTGGGGGAGAGGGGTTACTGAGTGACAGTGTGAGGGAGCTGGATTAACATCAGTACAGATACAGTCAGTAACACAGGGTGCTGGGGGAGAGGGGTTACAGAGTGACAGTGTGAGGGAGCTGGATTAACATCAGTACAGATACAGTCAGTAACACAGGGTGCTGGGGGGAGAGGGGTTACTGAGTGACAGTGTGAGGGAGCTGGATTAACATCAGTACAGATACCGTCAGTAACACAGGGTGCTGGGGGAGAGGGGTTACTCAGTGACAGTGTGAGGGAGCTGGATTAACATCAGTACAGATACAGTCAGTAACACAGGGTGCTGGGGGAGAGGGGTTACTGAGTGACAGTGTGAGGGAGCTGGATTAACATCAGTACAGATACAGTCAGTAACACAGGGTGCTGGGGGGAGAGGGGTTACTGAGTGACAGTGTGAGGGAGCTGGATTAACATCAGTACAGATACAGTCAGTAAAACAGGGTGCTGGGGGAGAGGGGTTCCTGAGTGACAGTGTGAGGGAGCTGGATTAACATCAGTACAGATACAGTCAGTAACACAGGGTGCTGGGGGAGAGGGGTTACTGATTGACAGTGTGAGGGAGCTGGATTAACATCAGTACAGACACAGTCAGTAACACAGGGTGCTGGGGGAGAGGGGTTACAGAGTGACAGTGTGAGGGAGCTGGATTAACATCAGTTCAGATACAGTCAGTAACACAGGGTGCTGGGGGAGAGGGGTTACTGAGTGACAGTGTGAGGGAGCTGGATTAACATCAGTACAGATACAGTCAGTAACACAGGGTGCTGGGGGAGAGGGGTTACTGAGTGACAGTGTGAGGGAGCTGGATTAACATCAGTAGAGATACAGTCAGTAACACAGGGTGCTGGGGGAGAGGGGTTACTGAGTGCCAGTGTGAGGGAGCTGGATTAACATCAGTACAGATACAGTCAGTAACACAGGGTGCTGGGGGAGAGGGGTTACTGAGTGACAGTGTGAGGGACCTGGATTAACATCAGTACAGATACAGTCAGTAACACAGGGTGCTGGGGGCGAGGGGTTACTGAGTGACAGTGTGAGGGAGCTGGATTAACATCAGTACAGATACAGTCAGTAACACAGGGTGCTGGGGGAGAGGGGTTACTGAGTGACAGTGTGAGGGAGCTGGATTAACATCAGTACAGATACAGTCAGTAACACAGGGTGCTGGGGGAGAGGGGTTACTGAGTGACAGTGTGAGGGAGCTGGATTAACATCAGTACAGATACAGTCAGTAACACAGGGTGCTGGGGGAGAGGGGTACTGAGTGGCAGTGTGAGGGAGCTGGATTAACATCAGTACAGATACAGTCAGTAACACAGGTTGCTGGGGGGAGAGGGGTTACTGAGTGACAGTGTGAGGGAGCTGGATTAACATCAGTAGAGATACAGTCAGTAACACAGGGTGCTGGGGGAGAGGGGTTACTGAGTGACAGTGTGAGGGAGCTGGATTAACATCAGTACAGATACAGTCAGTAACACAGGGTGCTGGGGGGAGAGGGGTTACTGAGTGACAGTGTGAGGGAGCTGGATTAACATCAGTACAGATACAGTCAGTAACACAGGGTGCTGGGGGGAGAGGGGTTACTGAGTGACAGTGTGAGGGAGCTGGATTAACATCAGTACAGATACAGTCAGTAACACAGGGTGCTGGGGGGGGAGGGGTTACTGAGTGACAGTGTGAGGGAGCTGGATTAACATCAGTACAGATACAGTCAGTAACACAGGGTGCTGGGGGAGAGGGGTTACTGAGTGACAGTGTGAGGGAGCTGGGTTAACATCAGTACAGATACAGTCAGTAACACAGGGTGCTGGGGGAGAGGGGTTACTGAGTGACAGTGTGAGGGAGCTGGTTTAACATCAGTACAGACACAATCAGTAACACAGGGTGCTGGGGGAGAGGGGTTACTGAGTGACAGTGTGAGGGAGCTGGATTAACATCAGTACAGATACAGTCAGTAACACAGGGTGCCGGGGGAGAGGGGTTACAGAGTGACAGTGTGAGGGAGCTGGATTAACATCAGTACAGACACAGTCAGTAACACAGGGTGCTGGGGGAGAGGGGTTACTGAGTGACAGTGTGAGGGAGCTGGATTAACATCAGTACAGACACAGTCAGTAACACAGGGTGCTGGGGGAGAGGGGTTACTGAGTGACAGTGTGAGGGAGCTGGATTAACATCAGTACAGATACAGTCAGTAACACAGGGTGCCGGGGGAGAGGGGTTACAGAGTGACAGTGTGAGGGAGCTGGATTAACATCAGTACAGATACAGTCAGTAACACAGGGTGCTGGGGGGAGAGGGGTTACTGAGTGACAGTGTGAGGGAGCTGGATTAACATCAGTACAGATACAGTCAGTAACACAGGGTGCTGGGGGGAGAGGGGTTACTGAGTGACAGTGTGAGGGAGCTGGATTAACATCAGTACAGATACAGTCAGTAACACAGGGTGCTGGGGGAGAGAGGTTACTGAGTGACAGTGTGAGGGAGCTGGATTAACATCAGTACAGATACAGTCAGTAACACAGGGTGCTGGGGGAGAGGGGTTACTGAGTGACAGTGTGAGGGAGCTGGATTAACATCAGTACAGATACAGTCAGTAACACAGGGTGCTGGGGGAGAGGGGTTACAGAGTGACAGTGTGAGGGAGCTGGATTAACATCAGTACAGATACAGTCAGTAACACAGGGTGCTGGGGGGAGAGGGGTTACTGAGTGACAGTGTGAGGGAGCTGGATTAACATCAGTACAGATACCGTCAGTAACACAGGGTGCTGGGGGAGAGGGGTTACTCAGTGACAGTGTGAGGGAGCTGGATTAACATCAGTACAGATACAGTCAGTAACACAGGGTGCTGGGGGAGAGGGGTTACTGAGTGACAGTGTGAGGGAGCTGGATTAACATCAGTACAGATACAGTCAGTAACACAGGGTGCTGGGGGGAGAGGGGTTACTGAGTGACAGTGTGAGGGAGCTGGATTAACATCAGTACAGATACAGTCAGTAACACAGGGTGCTGGGGGAGAGGGGTTCCTGAGTGACAGTGTGAGGGAGCTGGATTAACATCAGTACAGATACAGTCAGTAACACAGGGTGCTGGGGGAGAGGGGTTACTGAGTGACAGTGTGAGGGAGCTGGATTAACATCAGTACAGACACAGTCAGTAACACAGGGTGCTGGGGGAGAGGGGTTACTGAGTGACAGTGTGAGGGAGCTGGATTAACATCAGTTCAGATACAGTCAGTAACACAGGGTGCTGGGGGAGAGGGGTTACTGAGTGACAGTGTGAGGGAGCTGGATTAACATCAGTACAGATACAGTCAGTAACACAGGGTGCTGGGGGAGAGGGGTTACTGAGTGACAGTGTGAGGGAGCTGGATTAACATCAGTAGAGATACAGTCAGTAACACAGGGTGCTGGGGGAGAGGGGTTACTGAGTGACAGTGTGAGGGAGCTGGATTAACATCAGTACAGATACAGTCAGTAACACAGGGTGCTGGGGGAGAGGGGTTACTGAGTGACAGTGTGAGGGAGCTGGATTAACATCAGTACAGATACAGTCAGTAACACAGGGTGCTGGGGGAGAGGGGTTACTGAGTGACAGTGTGAGGGAGCTGGATTAACATCAGTACAGATACAGTCAGTAACACAGGGTGCTGGGGGAGAGGGGTACTGAGTGGCAGTGTGAGGGAGCTGGATTAACATCAGTACAGATACAGTCAGTAACACAGGTTGCTGGGGGGAGAGGGGTTACTGAGTGACAGTGTGAGGGAGCTGGATTAACATCAGTAGAGATACAGTCAGTAACACAGGGTGCTGGGGGAGAGGGGTTACTGAGTGACAGTGTGAGGGAGCTGGATTAACATCAGTACAGATACAGTCAGTAACACAGGGTGCTGGGGGGAGAGGGGTTACTGAGTGACAGTGTGAGGGAGCTGGATTAACATCAGTACAGATACAGTCAGTAACACAGGGTGCTGGGGGGAGAGGGGTTACTGAGTGACAGTGTGAGGGAGCTGGATTAACATCAGTACAGATACAGTCAGTAACACAGGGTGCTGGGGGGGAGGGGTTACTGAGTGACAGTGTGAGGGAGCTGGATTAACATCAGTACAGATACAGTCAGTAACACAGGGTGCTGGGGGAGAGGGGTTACTGAGTGACAGTGTGAGGGAGCTGGGTTAACATCAGTACAGATACAGTCAGTAACACAGGGTGCTGGGGGAGAGGGGTTACTGAGTGACAGTGTGAGGGGAGCTGGATTAACATCAGTACAGACACAGTCAGTAACACAGGGTGCTGGGGGAGAGGGGTTACTGAGTGACAGTGTGAGGGAGCTGGATTAACATCAGTACAGATACAGTCAGTAACACAGGGTGCCGGGGGAGAGGGGTTACAGAGTGACAGTGTGAGGGAGCTGGATTAACATCAGTACAGACACAGTCAGTAACACAGGGTGCTGGGGGAGAGGGGTTACTGAGTGACAGTGTGAGGGAGCTGGATTAACATCAGTACAGACACAGTCAGTAACACAGGGTGCTGGGGGAGAGGGGTTACTGAGTGACAGTGTGAGGGAGCTGGATTAACATCAGTACAGATACAGTCAGTAACACAGGGTGCCGGGGGAGAGGGGTTACAGAGTGACAGTGTGAGGGAGCTGGATTAACATCAGTACAGATACAGTCAGTAACACAGGGTGCTGGGGGGAGAGGGGTTACTGAGTGACAGTGTGAGGGAGCTGGATTAACATCAGTACAGATACAGTCAGTAACAACAGGGTGCTGGGGAGGAGGGGTTACTGAGTGACAGTGTGAGGGAGCTGGATTAACATCAGTACAGATACAGTCAGTAACACAGGGTGCTGGGGGAGAGAGGTTACTGAGTGACAGTGTGAGGGAGCTGGATTAACATCAGTACAGATACAGTCAGTAACACAGGGTGCTGGGGGAGAGGGGTTACTGAGTGACAGTGTGAGGGAGCTGGATTAACATCAGTACAGATACAGTCAGTAACACAGGGTGCTGGGGGAGAGGGGTTACTGAGTGACAGTGTGAGGGAGCTGGATTAACATCAGTACAGATACAGTCAGTAACACAGGGTGCTGGGGGGAGAGGGGTTACTGAGTGACAGTGTGAGGGAGCTGGATTAACATCAGTACAGATACAGTCAGTAACACAGGGTGCTGGGGGAGAGGGGTTACTCAGTGACAGTGTGAGGGAGCTGGATTAACATCAGTACAGATACAGTCAGTAACACAGGGTGCTGGGGGAGAGGGGTTACTGAGTGACAGTGTGAGGGAGCTGGATTAACATCAGTACAGATACAGTCAGTAACACAGGGTGCTGGGGGGAGAGGGGTTACTGAGTGACAGTGTGAGGGAGCTGGATTAACATCAGTACAGATACAGTCAGTAACACAGGGTGCTGGGGGAGAGGGGTTCCTGAGTGACAGTGTGAGGGGAGCTGGGGATTAACATCAGTACAGATACAGTCAGTAACACAGGGTGCTGGGGGAGAGGGGTTACTGAGTGACAGTGTGAGGGAGCTGGATTAACATCAGTACAGATACAGTCAGTAACACAGGGTGCTGGGGGAGAGGGGTTACTGAGTGACAGTGTGAGGGAGCTGGATTAACATCAGTACAGATACAGTCAGTAACACAGGGTGCTGGGGGAGAGGGGTTACTGAGTGACAGTGTGAGGGAGCTGGATTAACATCAGTACAGATACAGTCAGTAACACAGGGTGCTGGGGGAGAGGGGTTACTGAGTGACAGTGTGAGGGAGCTGGATTAACATCAGTACAGATACAGTCAGTAACACAGGGTGCTGGGGGAGAGGGGTTACTGAGTGACAGTGTGAGGGAGCTGGATTAACATCAGTACAGATACAGTCAGTAACACAGGGTGCTGGGGGAGAGGGGTTACTGAGTGACAGTGTGAGGGAGCTGGATTAACATCAGTACAGATACAGTCAGTAACACAGGGTGCTGGGGGAGAGGGGTTACTGAGTGACAGTGTGAGGGAGCTGGATTAACATCAGTACAGATACAGTCAGTAACACAGGGTGCTGGGGGGAGAGGGGTTACTGAGTGACAGTGTGAGGGAGCTGGATTAACATCAGTACAGATACAGTCAGTAACACAGGGTGCTGGGGGAGAGGGGTTACTGAGTGACAGTGTGAGGGAGCTGGATTAACATCAGTACAGATACAGTCAGTAACACAGGGTGCTGGGGGAGAGGGGTTACTGAGTGACAGTGTGAGGGAGCTGGATTAACATCAGTACAGATACAGTCAGTAACACAGGGTGCTGGGGGAGAGGGGTTACTGAGTGACAGTGTGAGGGAGCTGGATTAACATCAGTACAGATACAGTCAGTAACACAGGGTGCTGGGGGAGAGGGGTTACTGAGTGACAGTGTGAGGGAGCTGGATTAACATCAGTACAGATACAGTCAGTAACACAGGGTGCTGGGGGAGAGGGGTTACTGAGTGACAGTGTGAGGGAGCTGGATTAACATCAGTACAGATACAGTCAGTAACACAGGGTGCTGGGGGAGAGGGGTTACTGAGTGACAGTGTGAGGGAGCTGGATTAACATCAGTACAGATACAGTCAGTAACACAGGGTGCTGGGGGAGAGGGGTTACTGAGTGACAGTGTGAGGGAGCTGGATTAACATCAGTACAGATACAGTCAGTAACACAGGGTGCTGGGGGAGAGGGGTTACTGAGTGACAGTGTGAGGGAGCTGGATTAACATCAGTACAGATACAGTCAGTAACACAGGGTGCTGGGGGAGAGGGGTTACTGAGTGACAGTGTGAGGGAGCTGGATTAACATCAGTACAGATACAGTCAGTAACACAGGGTGCTGGGGGAGAGGGGTTACTGAGTGACAGTGTGAGGGAGCTGGATTAACATCAGTACAGATACAGTCAGTAACACAGGGTGCTGGGGGAGAGGGGTTACTGAGTGACAGTGTGAGGGAGCTGGATTAACATCAGTACAGATACAGTCAGTAACACAGGGTGCTGGGGGAGAGGGGTTACTGAGTGACAGTGTGAGGGAGCTGGATTAACATCAGTACAGATACAGTCAGTAACACAGGGTGCTGGGGGAGAGGGGTTACTGAGTGACAGTGTGAGGGAGCTGGATTAACATCAGTACAGATACAGTCAGTAACACAGGGTGCTGGGGGAGAGGGGTTACTGAGTGACAGTGTGAGGGAGCTGGATTAACATCAGTACAGATACAGTCAGTAACACAGGGTGCTGGGGGAGAGGGGTTACTGAGTGACAGTGTGAGGGAGCTGGATTAACATCAGTACAGATACAGTCAGTAACACAGGGTGCTGGGGGAGAGGGGTTACTGAGTGACAGTGTGAGGGAGCTGGATTAACATCAGTACAGATACAGTCAGTAACACAGGGTGCTGGGGGAGAGGGGTTACTGAGTGACAGTGTGAGGGAGCTGGATTAACATCAGTACAGATACAGTCAGTAACACAGGGTGCTGGGGGAGAGGGGTTACTGAGTGACAGTGTGAGGGAGCTGGATTAACATCAGTACAGATACAGTCAGTAACACAGGGTGCTGGGGGAGAGGGGTTACTGAGTGACAGTGTGAGGGAGCTGGATTAACATCAGTACAGATACAGTCAGTAACACAGGGTGCTGGGGGAGAGGGGTTACTGAGTGACAGTGTGAGGGAGCTGGATTAACATCAGTACAGATACAGTCAGTAACACAGGGTGCTGGGGGAGAGGGGTTACTGAGTGACAGTGTGAGGGAGCTGGATTAACATCAGTACAGATACAGTCAGTAACACAGGGTGCTGGGGGAGAGGGGTTACTGAGTGACAGTGTGAGGGAGCTGGATTAACATCAGTACAGATACAGTCAGTAACACAGGGTGCTGGGGGAGAGGGGTTACTGAGTGACAGTGTGAGGGAGCTGGATTAACATCAGTACAGATACAGTCAGTAACACAGGGTGCTGGGGGAGAGGGGTTACTGAGTGACAGTGTGAGGGAGCTGGATTAACATCAGTACAGATACAGTCAGTAACACAGGGTGCTGGGGGAGAGGGGTTACTGAGTGACAGTGTGAGGGAGCTGGATTAACATCAGTACAGATACAGTCAGTAACACAGGGTGCTGGGGGAGAGGGGTTACTGAGTGACAGTGTGAGGGAGCTGGATTAACATCAGTACAGATACAGTCAGTAACACAGGGTGCTGGGGGAGAGGGGTTACTGAGTGACAGTGTGAGGGAGCTGGATTAACATCAGTACAGATACAGTCAGTAACACAGGGTGCTGGGGGGAGGGGTTACTGAGTGACAGTGTGAGGGAGCTGGATTAACATCAGTACAGATACAGTCAGTAACACAGGGTGCTGGGGGAGAGGGGTTACTGAGTGACAGTGTGAGGGAGCTGGATTAACATCAGTACAGATACAGTCAGTAACACAGGGTGCTGGGGGAGAGGGGTTACTGAGTGACAGTGTGAGGGAGCTGGATTAACATCAGTACAGATACAGTCAGTAACACAGGGTGCTGGGGGGAGAGGGGTTACTGAGTGACAGTGTGAGGGAGCTGGATTAACATCAGTACAGATACAGTCAGTAACACAGGGTGCTGGGGGAGAGGGGTTACTGAGTGACAGTGTGAGGGAGCTGGATTAACATCAGTACAGATACAGTCAGTAACACAGGGTGCTGGGGGAGAGGGGTTACTGAGTGACAGTGTGAGGGAGCTGGATTAACATCAGTACAGATACAGTCAGTAACACAGGGTGCTGGGGGAGAGGGGTTACTGAGTGACAGTGTGAGGGAGCTGGATTAACATCAGTACAGATACAGTCAGTAACACAGGGTGCTGGGGGAGAGGGGTTACTGAGTGACAGTGTGAGGGAGCTGGATTAACATCAGTACAGATACAGTCAGTAACACAGGGTGCTGGGGGAGAGGGGTTACTGAGTGACAGTGTGAGGGAGCTGGATTAACATCAGTACAGATACAGTCAGTAACACAGGGTGCTGGGGGAGAGGGGTTACTGAGTGACAGTGTGAGGGAGCTGGATTAACATCAGTACAGATACAGTCAGTAACACAGGGTGCTGGGGGAGAGGGGTTACTGAGTGACAGTGTGAGGGAGCTGGATTAACATCAGTACAGATACAGTCAGTAACACAGGGTGCTGGGGGAGAGGGGTTACTGAGTGACAGTGTGAGGGAGCTGGATTAACATCAGTACAGATACAGTCAGTAACACAGGGTGCTGGGGGAGAGGGGTTACTGAGTGACAGTGTGAGGGAGCTGGATTAACATCAGTACAGATACAGTCAGTAACACAGGGTGCTGGGGGAGAGGGGTTACTGAGTGACAGTGTGAGGGAGCTGGATTAACATCAGTACAGATACAGTCAGTAACACAGGGTGCTGGGGGAGAGGGGTTACTGAGTGACAGTGTGAGGGAGCTGGATTAACATCAGTACAGATACAGTCAGTAACACAGGGTGCTGGGGGAGAGGGGTTACTGAGTGACAGTGTGAGGGAGCTGGATTAACATCAGTACAGATACAGTCAGTAACACAGGGTGCTGGGGGAGAGGGGTTACTGAGTGACAGTGTGAGGGAGCTGGATTAACATCAGTACAGATACAGTCAGTAACACAGGGTGCTGGGGGAGAGGGGTTACTGAGTGACAGTGTGAGGGAGCTGGATTAACATCAGTACAGATACAGTCAGTAACACAGGGTGCTGGGGGAGAGGGGTTACTGAGTGACAGTGTGAGGGAGCTGGATTAACATCAGTACAGATACAGTCAGTAACACAGGGTGCTGGGGGAGAGGGGTTACTGAGTGACAGTGTGAGGGAGCTGGATTAACATCAGTACAGATACAGTCAGTAACACAGGGTGCTGGGGGAGAGGGGTTACTGAGTGACAGTGTGAGGGAGCTGGATTAACATCAGTACAGATACAGTCAGTAACACAGGGTGCTGGGGGAGAGGGGTTACTGAGTGACAGTGTGAGGGAGCTGGATTAACATCAGTACAGATACAGTCAGTAACACAGGGTGCTGGGGGAGAGGGGTTACTGAGTGACAGTGTGAGGGAGCTGGATTAACATCAGTACAGATACAGTCAGTAACACAGGGTGCTGGGGGAGAGGGGTTACTGAGTGACAGTGTGAGGGAGCTGGATTAACATCAGTACAGATACAGTCAGTAACACAGGGTGCTGGGGGAGAGGGGTTACTGAGTGACAGTGTGAGGGAGCTGGATTAACATCAGTACAGATACAGTCAGTAACACAGGGTGCTGGGGGAGAGGGGTTACTGAGTGACAGTGTGAGGGAGCTGGATTAACATCAGTACAGATACAGTCAGTAACACAGGGTGCTGGGGGAGAGGGGTTACTGAGTGACAGTGTGAGGGAGCTGGATTAACATCAGTACAGATACAGTCAGTAACACAGGGTGCTGGGGGAGAGGGGTTACTGAGTGACAGTGTGAGGGAGCTGGATTAACATCAGTACAGATACAGTCAGTAACACAGGGTGCTGGGGGAGAGGGGTTACTGAGTGACAGTGTGAGGGAGCTGGATTAACATCAGTACAGATACAGTCAGTAACACAGGGTGCTGGGGGAGAGGGGTTACTGAGTGACAGTGTGAGGGAGCTGGATTAACATCAGTACAGATACAGTCAGTAACACAGGGTGCTGGGGGAGAGGGGTTACTGAGTGACAGTGTGAGGGAGCTGGATTAACATCAGTACAGATACAGTCAGTAACACAGGGTGCTGGGGGAGAGGGGTTACTGAGTGACAGTGTGAGGGAGCTGGATTAACATCAGTACAGATACAGTCAGTAACACAGGGTGCTGGGGGAGAGGGGTTACTGAGTGACAGTGTGAGGGAGCTGGATTAACATCAGTACAGATACAGTCAGTAACACAGGGTGCTGGGGGAGAGGGGTTACTGAGTGACAGTGTGAGGGAGCTGGATTAACATCAGTACAGATACAGTCAGTAACACAGGGTGCTGGGGGAGAGGGGTTACTGAGTGACAGTGTGAGGGAGCTGGATTAACATCAGTACAGATACAGTCAGTAACACAGGGTGCTGGGGGAGAGGGGTTACTGAGTGACAGTGTGAGGGAGCTGGATTAACATCAGTACAGATACAGTCAGTAACACAGGGTGCTGGGGGAGAGGGGTTACTGAGTGACAGTGTGAGGGAGCTGGATTAACATCAGTACAGATACAGTCAGTAACACAGGGTGCTGGGGGAGAGGGGTTACTGAGTGACAGTGTGAGGGAGCTGGATTAACATCAGTACAGATACAGTCAGTAACACAGGGTGCTGGGGGAGAGGGGTTACTGAGTGACAGTGTGAGGGAGCTGGATTAACATCAGTACAGATACAGTCAGTAACACAGGGTGCTGGGGGAGAGGGGTTACTGAGTGACAGTGTGAGGGAGCTGGATTAACATCAGTACAGATACAGTCAGTAACACAGGGTGCTGGGGGAGAGGGGTTACTGAGTGACAGTGTGAGGGAGCTGGATTAACATCAGTACAGATACAGTCAGTAACACAGGGTGCTGGGGGAGAGGGGTTACTGAGTGACAGTGTGAGGGAGCTGGATTAACATCAGTACAGATACAGTCAGTAACACAGGGTGCTGGGGGAGAGGGGTTACTGAGTGACAGTGTGAGGGAGCTGGATTAACATCAGTACAGATACAGTCAGTAACACAGGGTGCTGGGGGAGAGGGGTTACTGAGTGACAGTGTGAGGGAGCTGGATTAACATCAGTACAGATACAGTCAGTAACACAGGGTGCTGGGGGAGAGGGGTTACTGAGTGACAGTGTGAGGGAGCTGGATTAACATCAGTACAGATACAGTCAGTAACACAGGGTGCTGGGGGAGAGGGGTTACTGAGTGACAGTGTGAGGGAGCTGGATTAACATCAGTACAGATACAGTCAGTAACACAGGGTGCTGGGGGAGAGGGGTTACTGAGTGACAGTGTGAGGGAGCTGGATTAACATCAGTACAGATACAGTCAGTAACACAGGGTGCTGGGGGAGAGGGGTTACTGAGTGACAGTGTGAGGGAGCTGGATTAACATCAGTACAGATACAGTCAGTAACACAGGGTGCTGGGGGAGAGGGGTTACTGAGTGACAGTGTGAGGGAGCTGGATTAACATCAGTACAGATACAGTCAGTAACACAGGGTGCTGGGGGAGAGGGGTTACTGAGTGACAGTGTGAGGGAGCTGGATTAACATCAGTACAGATACAGTCAGTAACACAGGGTGCTGGGGGGAGAGGGGTTACTGAGTGACAGTGTGAGGGAGCTGGATTAACATCAGTACAGATACAGTCAGTAACACAGGGTGCTGGGGGGGAGGGGTTACTGAGTGACAGTGTGAGGGAGCTGGATTAACATCAGTACAGATACAGTCAGTAACACAGGGTGCTGGGGGAGAGGGGTTACTGAGTGACAGTGTGAGGGAGCTGGATTAACATCAGTACAGATACAGTCAGTAACACAGGGTGCTGGGGGGAGAGGGGTTACTGAGTGACAGTGTGAGGGAGCTGGATTAACATCAGTACAGATACAGTCAGTAACACAGGGTGCTGGGGGAGAGGGGTTACTGAGTGACAGTGTGAGGGAGCTGGATTAACATCAGTACAGATACAGTCAGTAACACAGGGTGCTGGGGGAGAGGGGTTACTGAGTGACAGTGTGAGGGAGCTGGATTAACATCAGTACAGATACAGTCAGTAACACAGGGTGCTGGGGGAGAGGGGTTACTGAGTGACAGTGTGAGGGAGCTGGATTAACATCAGTACAGATACAGTCAGTAACACAGGGTGCTGGGGGGAGAGGGGTTACTGAGTGACAGTGTGAGGGAGCTGGATTAACATCAGTACAGATACAGTCAGTAACACAGGGTGCTGGGGGGAGAGGGGTTACTGAGTGACAGTGTGAGGGAGCTGGATTAACATCAGTACAGATACAGTCAGTAACACAGGGTGCTGGGGGAGAGGGGTTACTGAGTGACAGTGTGAGGGAGCTGGATTAACATCAGTACAGATACAGTCAGTAACACAGGGTGCTGGGGGAGAGGGGTTACTGAGTGACAGTGTGAGGGAGCTGGATTAACATCAGTACAGATACAGTCAGTAACACAGGGTGCTGGGGGAGAGGGGTTACAGAGTGACAGTGTGAGGGAGCTGGATTAACATCAGTGCAGATACAGTCAGTAACACAGGGTGCTGGGGGGAGAGGGGTTACTGAGTGACAGTGTGAGGGAGCTGGATTAACATCAGTACAGATACCGTCAGTAACACAGGGTGCTGGGGGAGAGGGGTTACTCAGTGACAGTGTGAGGGAGCTGGATTAACATCAGTACAGATACAGTCAGTAACACAGGGTGCTGGGGGAGAGGGGTTACTGAGTGACAGTGTGAGGGAGCTGGATTAACATCAGTACAGATACAGTCAGTAACACAGGGTGCTGGGGGAGAGGGGTTACTGAGTGACAGTGTGAGGGAGCTGGATTAACATCAGTACAGACACAGTCAGTAACACAGGGTGCTGGGGGAGAGGGGTTACTGAGTGAGAGTGTGAGGGAGCTGGATTAACATCAGTACAGATACAGTCAGTAACACAGGGTGCTGGGGAGAGGGGTCACTGAGTAACAGTGTGAGGGAGCTGGATTAACATCAGTACAGATACAGTCAGTAACACAGGGTGCTGGGGGAGAGGGGTTACTGAGTGACAGTGTGAGGGAGCTGGATTTACATCAGTACAGATACAGTCAGTAACACAGGGTGCTGGGGGAGAGGGGTTACTGAGTGACAGTGTGAGGGAGCTGGATTAACATCAGTACAGATACAGTCAGTAACACAGGGTGCTGGGGGGAGAGGGGTTACTGAGTGACAGTGTGAGGGAGCTGGATTAACATCAGTACAGATACAGTCAGTAACACAGGGTGCTGGGGGAGAGGGGTTACTCAGTGACAGTGTGAGGGAGCTGGATTAACATCAGTACAGATACAGTCAGTAACACAGGGTGCTGGGGGAGAGGGGTTACTGAGTGACAGTGTGAGGGAGCTGGATTAACATCAGTACAGATACAGTCAGTAACACAGGGTGCTGGGGGAGAGGGGTTACTGAGTGACAGTGTGAGGGAGCTGGATTAACATCAGTACAGATACAGTCAGTAACACAGGGTGCTGGGGGGAGAGGGGTTACTGAGTGACAGTGTGAGGGAGCTGGATTAACATCAGTACAGATACAGTCAGTAACACAGGCTGCTGGGGGAGAGGGGTTACTCAGTGACAGTGTGAGGGAGCTGGATTAACATCAGTACAGATACAGTCAGTAACACAGGGTGCTGGGGGAGAGGGGTTACTGAGTGACAGTGTGAGGGAGCTGGATTAACATCAGTACAGATACAGTCAGTAACACAGGGTGCTGGGGGAGAGGGGTTACTGAGTGACAGTGTGAGGGAGCTGGATTAACATCAGTACAGATACAGTCAGTAACACCGGGCGCTGGGGGAGAGGGGTTACTGAGTGACAGTGTGAGGGAGCTGGATTAACATCAGTACAGACACAGTCAGTAACACAGGGTGCTGGGGGAGAGGGGTTACTGAGTGACAGTGTGAGGGAGCTGGATTAACATCAGTACAGATACAGTCAGTAACACAGGGTGCTGGGGAGAGGGGTCACTGAGTAACAGTGTGAGGGAGCTGGATTAACATCAGTACAGATACAGTCAGTAACACAGGGTGCTGGGGGAGAGGGGTTACTGAGTGACAGTGTGAGGGAGCTGGATTTACATCAGTACAGATACAGTCAGTAACACAGGGTGCTGGGGGAGAGGGGTTACTGAGTGACAGTGTGAGGGAGCTGGATTTACATCAGTACAGATACAGTCAGTAACACAGGGTGCTGGGGGAGAGGGGTTACTGAGTGACAGTGTGAGGGAGCTGGATTAACATCAGTAGAGATACAGTCAGTAACACAGGGTGCTGGGGGAGAGGGGTTACTGAGTGACAGTGTGAGGGAGCTGGATTAACATCAGTACAGATACAGTCAGTAACACAGGGTGCTGGGGGAGAGGGGTTACTGAGTGACAGTGTGAGGGAGCTGGATTAACATCAGTACAGATACAGTCAGTAACACAGGGTGCTGGGGGAGAGGGGTTACTGAGTGACAGTGTGAGGGAGCTGGATTAACATCAGTACAGATACAGTCAGTAGCACAGGGTGCTGGGGGAGAGGGGTTACTGAGTGACAGTGTGAGGGAGCTGGATTAACATCAGTACAGATACAGTCAGTAACACAGGGTGCTGGGGGAGAGGGGTTACAGAGTGACAGTGTGAGGGAGCTGGATTAACATCAGTAGAGATACAGTCAGTAACACAGGGTGCTGGGGGAGAGGGGTTACTGAGTGACAGTGTGAGGGAGCTGGATTAACATCAGTACAGATACAGTCAGTAACACAGGGTGCTGGGGAGAGGGGTCACTGAGTAACAGTGTGAGGGAGCTGGATTAACATCAGTACAGATACAGTCAGTAACACAGGGTGCTGGGGGAGAGGGGTTACTGAGTGACAGTGTGAGGGAGCTGGATTTACATCAGTACAGATACAGTCAGTAACACAGGGTGCTGGGGGAGAGGGGTTACTGAGTGACAGTGTGAGGGAGCTGGATTAACATCAGTACAGATACAGTCAGTAACACAGGGTGCTGGGGGAGAGGGGTTACTGAGTGACAGTGTGAGGGAGCTGGATTTACATCAGTACAGATACAGTCAGTAACACAGGGTGCTGGGGGAGAGGGGTTACTGAGTGACAGTGTGAGGGAGCTGGATTAACATCAGTACAGATACAGTCAGTAACACAGGGTGCTGGGGGAGAGGGGTTACTGAGTGACAGTGTGAGGGAGCTGGATTAACATCAGTACAGATACAGTCAGTAACACAGGGTGCTGGGGGAGAGGGGTTACTGAGTGACAGTGTGAGGGAGCTGGATTAACATCAGTACAGATACAGTCAGTAACACAGGGTGCTGGGGGGAGAGGGGTTACTGAGTGACAGTGTGAGGGAGCTGGATTAACATCAGTACAGATACAGTCAGTAACACAGGGTGCTGGGGGAGAGGGGTTACTCAGTGACAGTGTGAGGGAGCTGGATTAACATCAGTACAGATACAGTCAGTAACACAGGGTGCTGGGGGAGAGGGGTTACTGAGTGACAGTGTGAGGGAGCTGGATTAACATCAGTACAGATACAGTCAGTAACACAGGGTGCTGGGGGAGAGGGGTTACTGAGTGACAGTGTGAGGGAGCTGGATTAACATCAGTACAGATACAGTCAGTAACACAGGGTGCTGGGGGGAGAGGGGTTACTGAGTGACAGTGTGAGGGAGCTGGATTAACATCAGTACAGATACAGTCAGTAACACAGGGTGCTGGGGGAGAGGGGTTACTCAGTGACAGTGTGAGGGAGCTGGATTAACATCAGTACAGATACAGTCAGTAACACAGGGTGCTGGGGGAGAGGGGTTACTGAGTGACAGTGTGAGGGAGCTGGATTAACATCAGTACAGATACAGTCAGTAACACAGGGTGCTGGGGGAGAGGGGTTACTGAGTGACAGTGTGAGGGAGCTGGATTAACATCAGTACAGATACAGTCAGTAACACCGGGCGCTGGGGGAGAGGGGTTACTGAGTGACAGTGTGAGGGAGCTGGATTAACATCAGTACAGACACAGTCAGTAACACAGGGTGCTGGGGGAGAGGGGTTACTGAGTGACAGTGTGAGGGAGCTGGATTAACATCAGTACAGATACAGTCAGTAACACAGGGTGCTGGGGAGAGGGGTCACTGAGTAACAGTGTGAGGGAGCTGGATTAACATCAGTACAGATACAGTCAGTAACACAGGGTGCTGGGGGAGAGGGGTTACTGAGTGACAGTGTGAGGGAGCTGGATTTACATCAGTACAGATACAGTCAGTAACACAGGGTGCTGGGGGAGAGGGGTTACTGAGTGACAGTGTGAGGGAGCTGGATTTACATCAGTACAGATACAGTCAGTAACACAGGGTGCTGGGGGAGAGGGGTTACTGAGTGACAGTGTGAGGGAGCTGGATTAACATCAGTACAGATACAGTCAGTAACACAGGGTGCTGGGGGGAGAGGGGTTACTGAGTGACAGTGTGAGGGAGCTGGATTAACATCAGTACAGATACAGTCAGTAACACAGGGTGCTGGGGGGGGAGGGGTTACTGAGTGACAGTGTGAGGGAGCTGGATTAACATCAGTACAGATACAGTCAGTAACACAGGGTGCTGGGGGAGAGGGGTTACTGAGTGACAGTGTGAGGGAGCTGGATTAACATCAGTACAGATACAGTCAGTAACACAGGGTGCTGGGGGGAGAGGGGTTACTGAGTGACAGTGTGAGGGAGCTGGATTAACATCAGTACAGATACAGTCAGTAACACAGGGTGCTGGGGGGGGAGGGGTTACTGAGTGACAGTGTGAGGGAGCTGGATTAACATCAGTACAGATACAGTCAGTAACACAGGGTGCTGGGGGGAGAGGGGTTACTGAGTGACAGTGTGAGGGAGCTGGATTAACATCAGTACAGATACAGTCAGTAACACAGGGTGCTGGGGGAGAGGGGTTACTGAGTGACAGTGTGAGGGAGCTGGATTAACATCAGTACAGACACAGTCAGTAACACAGGGTGCTGGGGGGAGAGGGGTTACTCAGTGACAGTGTGAGGGAGCTGGATTAACATCAGTACAGATACAGTCAGTAACACAGGGTGCTGGGGGAGAGGGGTACTGAGTGGCAGTGTGAGGGAGCTGGATTAACATCAGTACAGATACAGTCAGTAACACAGGGTGCTGGGGGGAGAGGGGTTACTGAGTGACAGTGTGAGGGAGCTGGATTAACATCAGTACAGACACAGTCAGTAACACAGGGTGCTGGGGGAGAGGGGTTACTGAGTGACAGTGTGAGGGAGCTGGATTAACATCAGTACAGATACAGTCAGTAACACAGGGTGCCGGGGGAGAGGGGTTACAGAGTGACAGTGTGAGGGAGCTGGATTAACATCAGTACAGATACAGTCAGTAACACAGGGTGCTGGGGGGAGAGGGGTTACTGAGTGACAGTGTGAGGGAGCTGGATTAACATCAGTACAGATACAGTCAGTAACACAGGGTGCTGGGGGGAGAGGGGTTACTGAGTGACAGTGTGAGGGAGCTGGATTAACATCAGTACAGATACAGTCAGTAACACAGGGTGCTGGGGGAGAGAGGTTACTGAGTGACAGTGTGAGGGAGCTGGATTAACATCAGTACAGATACAGTCAGTAACACAGGGTGCTGGGGGAGAGGGGTTACTGAGTGACAGTGTGAGGGAGCTGGATTAACATCAGTACAGATACAGTCAGTAACACAGGGTGCTGGGGGAGAGGGGTTACAGAGTGACAGTGTGAGGGAGCTGGATTAACATCAGTACAGATACAGTCAGTAACACAGGGTGCTGGGGGGAGAGGGGTTACTGAGTGACAGTGTGAGGGAGCTGGATTAACATCAGTACAGATACCGTCAGTAACACAGGGTGCTGGGGGAGAGGGGTTACTCAGTGACAGTGTGAGGGAGCTGGATTAACATCAGTACAGATACAGTCAGTAACACAGGGTGCTGGGGGAGAGGGGTTACTGAGTGACAGTGTGAGGGAGCTGGATTAACATCAGTACAGATACAGTCAGTAACACAGGGTGCTGGGGGGAGAGGGGTTACTGAGTGACAGTGTGAGGGAGCTGGATTAACATCAGTACAGATACAGTCAGTAACACAGGGTGCTGGGGGAGAGGGGTTCCTGAGTGACAGTGTGAGGGAGCTGGATTAACATCAGTACAGATACAGTCAGTAACACAGGGTGCTGGGGGAGAGGGGTTACTGAGTGACAGTGTGAGGGAGCTGGATTAACATCAGTACAGACACAGTCAGTAACACAGGGTGCTGGGGGAGAGGGGTTACAGAGTGACAGTGTGAGGGAGCTGGATTAACATCAGTTCAGATACAGTCAGTAACACAGGGTGCTGGGGGAGAGGGGTTACTGAGTGACAGTGTGAGGGAGCTGGATTAACATCAGTACAGATACAGTCAGTAACACAGGGTGCTGGGGGAGAGGGGTTACTGAGTGACAGTGTGAGGGAGCTGGATTAACATCAGTACAGATACAGTCAGTAACACAGGGTGCTGGGGGAGAGGGGTTACTGAGTGACAGTGTGAGGGAGCTGGATTAACATCAGTACAGATACAGTCAGTAACACAGGGTGCTGGGGGAGAGGGGTTACTGAGTGACAGTGTGAGGGAGCTGGATTAACATCAGTACAGATACAGTCAGTAACACAGGGTGCTGGGGGGGGAGGGGGGTTACTGAGTGACAGTGTGAGGGAGCTGGATTAACATCAGTACAGATACAGTCAGTAACACAGGGTGCTGGGGGAGAGGGGTTACTGAGTGACAGTGTGAGGGAGCTGGATTAACATCAGTACAGATACAGTCAGTAACACAGGGTGCTGGGGGAGAGGGGTTACTGAGTGACAGTGTGAGGGAGCTGGATTAACATCAGTACAGATACAGTCAGTAACACAGGGTGCTGGGGGAGAGGGGTTACTGAGTGACAGTGTGAGGGAGCTGGATTAACATCAGTACAGATACAGTCAGTAACACAGGGTGCTGGGGGAGAGGGGTTACTGAGTGACAGTGTGAGGGAGCTGGATTAACATCAGTACAGATACAGTCAGTAACACAGGGTGCTGGGGGAGAGGGGTTACTGAGTGACAGTGTGAGGGAGCTGGATTAACATCAGTACAGATACAGTCAGTAACACAGGGTGCTGGGGGAGAGGGGTTACTGAGTGACAGTGTGAGGGAGCTGGATTAACATCAGTACAGATACAGTCAGTAACACAGGGTGCTGGGGGAGAGGGGTTACTGAGTGACAGTGTGAGGGAGCTGGATTAACATCAGTACAGATACAGTCAGTAACACAGGGTGCTGGGGGGAGAGGGGTTACTGAGTGACAGTGTGAGGGAGCTGGATTAACATCAGTACAGATACAGTCAGTAACACAGGGTGCTGGGGGAGAGGGGTTACTGAGTGACAGTGTGAGGGAGCTGGATTAACATCAGTACAGATACAGTCAGTAACACAGGGTGCTGGGGGGAGAGGGGTTACTGAGTGACAGTGTGAGGGAGCTGGATTAACATCAGTACAGATACAGTCAGTAACACAGGGTGCTGGGGGGAGAGGGGTTACTGAGTGACAGTGTGAGGGAGCTGGATTAACATCAGTACAGATACAGTCAGTAACACAGGGTGCTGGGGGAGAGGGGTTACTGAGTGACAGTGTGAGGGAGCTGGATTAACATCAGTACAGATACAGTCAGTAACACAGGGTGCTGGGGGAGAGGGGTTACTGAGTGACAGTGTGAGGGAGCTGGATTAACATCAGTACAGATACAGTCAGTAACACAGGGTGCTGGGGGAGAGGGGTTACTGAGTGACAGTGTGAGGGAGCTGGATTAACATCAGTACAGATACAGTCAGTAACACAGGGTGCTGGGGGAGAGGGGTTACTGAGTGACAGTGTGAGGGAGCTGGATTAACATCAGTACAGATACAGTCAGTAACACAGGGTGCTGGGGGAGAGGGGTTACTGAGTGACAGTGTGAGGGAGCTGGATTAACATCAGTACAGATACAGTCAGTAACACAGGGTGCTGGGGGAGAGGGGTTACTGAGTGACAGTGTGAGGGAGCTGGATTAACATCAGTACAGATACAGTCAGTAACACAGGGTGCTGGGGGAGAGGGGTTACTGAGTGACAGTGTGAGGGAGCTGGATTAACATCAGTACAGATACAGTCAGTAACACAGGGTGCTGGGGGAGAGGGGTTACTGAGTGACAGTGTGAGGGAGCTGGATTAACATCAGTACAGATACAGTCAGTAACACAGGGTGCTGGGGGAGAGGGGTTACTGAGTGACAGTGTGAGGGAGCTGGATTAACATCAGTACAGATACAGTCAGTAACACAGGGTGCTGGGGGAGAGGGGTTACTGAGTGACAGTGTGAGGGAGCTGGATTAACATCAGTACAGATACAGTCAGTAACACAGGGTGCTGGGGGAGAGGGGTTACTGAGTGACAGTGTGAGGGAGCTGGATTAACATCAGTACAGATACAGTCAGTAACACAGGGTGCTGGGGGAGAGGGGTTACTGAGTGACAGTGTGAGGGAGCTGGATTAACATCAGTACAGATACAGTCAGTAACACAGGGTGCTGGGGGAGAGGGGTTACTGAGTGACAGTGTGAGGGAGCTGGATTAACATCAGTACAGATACAGTCAGTAACACAGGGTGCTGGGGGAGAGGGGTTACTGAGTGACAGTGTGAGGGAGCTGGATTAACATCAGTACAGATACAGTCAGTAACACAGGGTGCTGGGGGAGAGGGGTTACTGAGTGACAGTGTGAGGGAGCTGGATTAACATCAGTACAGATACAGTCAGTAACACAGGGTGCTGGGGGAGAGGGGTTACTGAGTGACAGTGTGAGGGAGCTGGATTAACATCAGTACAGATACAGTCAGTAACACAGGGTGCTGGGGGAGAGGGGTTACTGAGTGACAGTGTGAGGGAGCTGGATTAACATCAGTACAGATACAGTCAGTAACACAGGGTGCTGGGGGAGAGGGGTTACTGAGTGACAGTGTGAGGGAGCTGGATTAACATCAGTACAGATACAGTCAGTAACACAGGGTGCTGGGGGAGAGGGGTTACTGAGTGACAGTGTGAGGGAGCTGGATTAACATCAGTACAGATACAGTCAGTAACACAGGGTGCTGGGGGAGAGGGGTTACTGAGTGACAGTGTGAGGGAGCTGGATTAACATCAGTACAGATACAGTCAGTAACACAGGGTGCTGGGGGAGAGGGGTTACTGAGTGACAGTGTGAGGGAGCTGGATTAACATCAGTACAGATACAGTCAGTAACACAGGGTGCTGGGGGAGAGGGGTTACTGAGTGACAGTGTGAGGGAGCTGGATTAACATCAGTACAGATACAGTCAGTAACACAGGGTGCTGGGGGAGAGGGGTTACTGAGTGACAGTGTGAGGGAGCTGGATTAACATCAGTACAGATACAGTCAGTAACACAGGGTGCTGGGGGGAGAGGGGTTACTGAGTGACAGTGTGAGGGAGCTGGATTAACATCAGTACAGATACAGTCAGTAACACAGGGTGCTGGGGGAGAGGGGTTACTGAGTGACAGTGTGAGGGAGCTGGATTAACATCAGTACAGATACAGTCAGTAACACAGGGTGCTGGGGGGAGAGGGGTTACTGAGTGACAGTGTGAGGGAGCTGGATTAACATCAGTACAGATACAGTCAGTAACACAGGGTGCTGGGGGGGAGGGGTTACTGAGTGACAGTGTGAGGGAGCTGGATTAACATCAGTACAGATACAGTCAGTAACACAGGGTGCTGGGGGGAGAGGGGTTACTGAGTGACAGTGTGAGGGAGCTGGATTAACATCAGTACAGATACAGTCAGTAACACAGGGTGCTGGGGGAGAGGGGTTACTGAGTGACAGTGTGAGGGAGCTGGATTAACATCAGTACAGACACAGTCAGTAACACAGGGTGCTGGGGGGAGAGGGGTTACTCAGTGACAGTGTGAGGGAGCTGGATTAACATCAGTACAGATACAGTCAGTAACACAGGGTGCTGGGGGAGAGGGGTACTGAGTGGCAGTGTGAGGGAGCTGGATTAACATCAGTACAGATACAGTCAGTAACACAGGGTGCTGGGGGGAGAGGGGTTACTGAGTGACAGTGTGAGGGAGCTGGATTAACATCAGTACAGACACAGTCAGTAACACAGGGTGCTGGGGGAGAGGGGTTACTGAGTGACAGTGTGAGGGAGCTGGATTAACATCAGTACAGATACAGTCAGTAACACAGGGTGCCGGGGGAGAGGGGTTACAGAGTGACAGTGTGAGGGAGCTGGATTAACATCAGTACAGATACAGTCAGTAACACAGGGTGCTGGGGGGAGAGGGGTTACTGAGTGACAGTGTGAGGGAGCTGGATTAACATCAGTACAGATACAGTCAGTAACACAGGGTGCTGGGGGAGAGGGGTTACTGAGTGACAGTGTGAGGGAGCTGGATTAACATCAGTACAGATACAGTCAGTAACACAGGGTGCTGGGGGAGAGAGGTTACTGAGTGACAGTGTGAGGGAGCTGGATTAACATCAGTACAGATACAGTCAGTAACACAGGGTGCTGGGGGAGAGGGGTTACTGAGTGACAGTGTGAGGGAGCTGGATTAACATCAGTACAGATACAGTCAGTAACACAGGGTGCTGGGGGAGAGGGGTTACAGAGTGACAGTGTGAGGGAGCTGGATTAACATCAGTACAGATACAGTCAGTAACACAGGGTGCTGGGGGGAGAGGGGTTACTGAGTGACAGTGTGAGGGAGCTGGATTAACATCAGTACAGATACCGTCAGTAACACAGGGTGCTGGGGGAGAGGGGTTACTCAGTGACAGTGTGAGGGAGCTGGATTAACATCAGTACAGATACAGTCAGTAACACAGGGTGCTGGGGGAGAGGGGTTACTGAGTGACAGTGTGAGGGAGCTGGATTAACATCAGTACAGATACAGTCAGTAACACAGGGTGCTGGGGGAGAGGGGTTACTGAGTGACAGTGTGAGGGAGCTGGATTAACATCAGTACAGACACAGTCAGTAACACAGGGTGCTGGGGGAGAGGGGTTACTGAGTGACAGTGTGAGGGAGCTGGATTAACATCAGTACAGATACAGTCAGTAACACAGGGTGCTGGGGGAGAGGGGTCACTGAGTAACAGTGTGAGGGAGCTGGATTAACATCAGTACAGATACAGTCAGTAACACAGGGTGCTGGGGGAGAGGGGTTACTGAGTGACAGTGTGAGGGAGCTGGATTTACATCAGTACAGATACAGTCAGTAACACAGGGTGCTGGGGGAGAGGGGTTACTGAGTGACAGTGTGAGGGAGCTGGATTAACATCAGTACAGATACAGTCAGTAACACAGGGTGCTGGGGGGAGAGGGGTTACTGAGTGACAGTGTGAGGGAGCTGGATTAACATCAGTACAGATACAGTCAGTAACACAGGGTGCTGGGGGAGAGGGGTTACTCAGTGACAGTGTGAGGGAGCTGGATTAACATCAGTACAGATACAGTCAGTAACACAGGGTGCTGGGGGAGAGGGGTTACTGAGTGACAGTGTGAGGGAGCTGGATTAACATCAGTACAGATACAGTCAGTAACACAGGGTGCTGGGGGAGAGGGGTTACTGAGTGACAGTGTGAGGGAGCTGGATTAACATCAGTACAGATACAGTCAGTAACACAGGGTGCTGGGGGGAGAGGGGTTACTGAGTGACAGTGTGAGGGAGCTGGATTAACATCAGTACAGATACAGTCAGTAACACAGGGTGCTGGGGGAGAGGGGTTACTCAGTGACAGTGTGAGGGAGCTGGATTAACATCAGTACAGATACAGTCAGTAACACAGGGTGCTGGGGGAGAGGGGTTACTGAGTGACAGTGTGAGGGAGCTGGATTAACATCAGTACAGATACAGTCAGTAACACAGGGTGCTGGGGGAGAGGGGTTACTGAGTGACAGTGTGAGGGAGCTGGATTAACATCAGTACAGATACAGTCAGTAACACCGGGCGCTGGGGGAGAGGGGTTACTGAGTGACAGTGTGAGGGAGCTGGATTAACATCAGTACAGACACAGTCAGTAACACAGGGTGCTGGGGGAGAGGGGTTACTGAGTGACAGTGTGAGGGAGCTGGATTAACATCAGTACAGATACAGTCAGTAACACAGGGTGCTGGGGGAGAGGGGTCACTGAGTGACAGTGTGAGGGAGCTGGATTAACATCAGTACAGATACAGTCAGTAACACAGGGTGCTGGGGGAGAGGGGTTACTGAGTGACAGTGTGAGGGAGCTGGATTTACATCAGTACAGATACAGTCAGTAACACAGGGTGCTGGGGGAGAGGGGTTACAGAGTGACAGTGTGAGGGAGCTGGATTAACATCAGTACAGATACAGTCAGTAACACAGGGTGCTGGGGGGAGAGGGGTTACTGAGTGACAGTGTGAGGGAGCTGGATTAACATCAGTACAGATACAGTCAGTAACACAGGGTGCTGGGGGGAGAGGGGTTACTGAGTGACAGTGTGAGGGAGCTGGATTAACATCAGTACAGATACAGTCAGTAACACAGGGTGCTGGGGGGGAGGGGTTACTGAGTGACAGTGTGAGGGAGCTGGATTAACATCAGTACAGATACAGTCAGTAACACAGGGTGCTGGGGGAGAGGGGTTACTGAGTGACAGTGTGAGGGAGCTGGATTAACATCAGTACAGATACAGTCAGTAACACAGGGTGCTGGGGGGAGAGGGGTTACTGAGTGACAGTGTGAGGGAGCTGGATTAACATCAGTACAGATACAGTCAGTAACACAGGGTGCTGGGGGGAGAGGGGTTACTGAGTGACAGTGTGAGGGAGCTGGATTAACATCAGTACAGATACAGTCAGTAACACAGGGTGCTGGGGGAGAGGGGTTACTGAGTGACAGTGTGAGGGAGCTGGATTAACATCAGTACAGATACAGTCAGTAACACAGGGTGCTGGGGGGAGAGGGGTTACTGAGTGACAGTGTGAGGGAGCTGGATTAACATCAGTACAGACACAGTCAGTAACACAGGGTGCTGGGGGAGAGGGGTTACTGAGTGACAGTGTGAGGGAGCTGGATTAACATCAGTACAGATACAGTCAGTAACACAGGGTGCTGGGGGAGAGGGGTTACTGAGTGGCAGTGTGAGGGAGCTGGATTAACATCAGTACAGATACAGTCAGTAACACAGGGTGCTGGGGGGAGAGGGGTTACTGAGTGACAGTGTGAGGGAGCTGGATTAACATCAGTACAGATACAGATACTCAGTATCACAGGGTGCTGGGGGAGAGGGGTTACTGAGTGACAGTGTGAGGGAGCTGGATTAACATCAGTACAGATACAGTCAGTAACACAGGGTGCCGGGGGAGAGGGGTTACAGAGTGACAGTGTGAGGGAGCTGGATTAACATCAGTACAGATACAGTCAGTAACACAGGGTGCTGGGGGGAGAGGGGTTACTGAGTGACAGTGTGAGGGAGCTGGATTAACATCAGTACAGATACAG
>NW_027593187.1:0-32500 GCF_964213995.1 Mustelus asterias
CCTCCGTCTCTCACTCCCTCCCTCCGTCTCTCACTCCCTCCCTCTGACTCTCACCCCTCCCTCTGTCTCTCACTCCCTCCCTCCATCTCTCATTCCCCCTTCCGACTCTCACTCCCCCCTCCGTCTCTCACTCCCTCCCTCCATCTCTCACTCCCTCCCTTCGTCTCTCATTCCCCCCTCCGTCTCTCATTCCCCCCTCCGTCTCTCACTCCCCCCTCCGACTCTCACTCCCCCCTCCGACACTCACTCTCCCCTCCGACACTCACTCCCCCCTCCGACACTCACTCCCTCCCTCCGTCTCTCACTCCCTCCCTCTGACTCTCACTCCCTCCCTCCCTCCGTCTCTCACTCCCTCCCTCCATCTCTCATTCCCCCCTCCGACTCTCACTCCCCCCTCCGACTCTCGCTCCCCCCTCCGTCTCTCACTCCCTCCCTCCGTCTCTCATTCCCCCCTCCATCTCTCATTCCCCCCTCCGACTCTTACTCCCCCCTCCGACACTCACTCTCCCCTCCGACACTCACTCCCCCCTCCGTCTCTCACTCCCTCCCTCTCCGACCCTCACTCCCCCTCTGACTCTCACTCCCTCCCTCCGTCTCTCACTCCCTCCCTCCGTCTCTCACTGCCTCCCTCCGTCTCTCACTCCCTCCCTCCGTCTCTCACTCCCTCCCTCCATCTCTCACTCCCTCCCTCCATCTCTCACTCCCTCCCTCCGTCTCTCACTCCCTCCATCTCTCACTCCCTCCCTCCGTCTCTCACTCCCCCTCTGACTCTCACTCCCTCCTCTGATTCTCACTCCCCCCTCATTCTGTCTCTGTCTTCCCTCCCTGTCCCTCACCCCTCTTTCTCCGCCCTCTCCCCCCACCTCTCCCCCTCCCTCCTTCTCCCCTTACCTTCCCTCCTCCCCCTCTCATCCCTGCTCCTCCACCTCCCCTCCCTCCTCCTCCACCTCCCCTCCCCCTTCTCCCCCTCCCCTCCCTCCTTTTCCCCCTCCCCTCCCTCCTTTTCCCCCTCCCCTCCCTCCTTTTCCCCCTCCCCTCCCTCCTTTTCCCCCTCCCCTCCCTCCTTTTCCCCCTCCCCTCCCTCCTTTTCCCCCTCCCCTCCCTCCTTTTCCCCCTCCCCTCCCTCCTTTTCCCCCTCCCCTCCCTCCTTTTCCCCCTCCCCTCCCTCCTTTTCCCCCTCCCCTCCCTCCTTTTCCCCCTCCCCTCCCTCCTTTTCCCCCTCCCTCCTTTTCCCCCTCCCTCCTTTTCCCCCTCCCTCCCCCTCCCTTTTCCCCCTCCCTCCCTCCCTCTCCCTCCTCCCTCCCTCCCTCTCCCTCCCTCTCCCTCCCTCCCTCTCCCTCCTCTCTCCCTCGAATTCCCAGCTGAATTCTAGGAGCTGCTTTTAAACCGCGGAACCTCCTTTCTGGCAGGGAGCAGGAGTCCGGGAATTCCCGGGAAAGCCGTGGGCAGAGAATGCATCTGCAGCAGACAGCACTGACCCAGAGAGAGGGAAAATAACAGCAACACTGAGACAGACAGGACAGAGAGAGGGAGAGAGGGAGAGAGGGAGAGAGAAACTGGGACAGAGGGAGAGGGAGAGAGAGAGGGAGAGAGAAACTGGGACAGAGGGAGAGTTAGGGAGAGAGAGAGGGAGAGAGAGAGGGAGAGAGAAACTGGGACAGAGGGAGAGAGGGAGAGAGAGACAGAGAGAGGGAGAGACAGGGAGGGAGAGAGAAACTGGGACAGAGGGAGAGAGAGAGAGACAGAGAGGGAGGGAGACAGAGAGAGAGGGAGAGAGAAACTGGGCAGAGAGAGAGATAGAAAGGGAGTGAGGGAGAGACAGAGAGACAGAAAGAGAGAGAGAAACACACAGAGAGAGGGAGAGTCAGACAGAGAGAGAGAGAGACAGAGAGAGAGAGAGACAGAGAGACAAACTGGTACAGAGGGAGAGACAGAAAGAGAGAGGGAGGGAGAAACTGAGAGAGAACGAGAGAGGGTGAGACGGTTGGAGAGAGAGCAAAGCGGATTTGCAGAGCGAGGGAGAAAGAAAGACAGAGTTAGAGAGAGAGAGAGAGAGAAACAGACAGAAAGAGAGAGGGAGAGAGAGAGAGTTAGAGAGAGTGAGAAACAGACAGAAAGAGAGAGGGAGAGAGAGAGAGTTAGAGAGAGAGAAAAACAGACAGAAAGAGAGAGGGAGAGAGAGAGTTAGAGAGAGAGAGAGAGAGAGTTAGAGAGAGAGAGAAACAGACAGAAAGAGAGAGGGAGAGAGAAACTGGGACAAACAGATAGAGAGAGAGAGAGAGAGTGGGACAGTAACAGAGAGAGAGAAACGGATAGAGAGAAAACGAGAGAGTAACGGGGTAGAGGGAGGGAGGGAGGGAGACAGGAGTGTTGGAGAGAGAGGAAGGTTGTCTCTCTGACAGCAGTTGGTGTTTTGACCGCTCGCTGTCGGGTGCCCCCCCCCCCCCCCGTTCCCCCCCCCTCCGGAGGGGCCAATGTCCCTCCTGCTCCCTCTCCTCCTGTTGGGCTGTGCCCCGGGAGCCCTGGCCTTCTCCACCTGCCAGAGCCTGGACCTGGACTTGTACAGGAGGCGGCGTATCGAGGCCATCCGGGGACAGATCCTCAGCAAGCTGCAACTGAACGAAGCCCCGGACCCGGACGACATCCCCGACGAGGTGCCCCTGGAGACGGAGATCCTGTACAACAGCACCCGGGACATGCTGAGGGAGAGGGCCCAGCGCTACGAGTATCTCTGCCAGCGGGACCCGAGCCGAGAGTACTACGCCAACGAAATGAGCCGCCTGAACATGATCCCTGCCAGCCATCGGGAGAGTAAGTCCCCAAGATCTCACCCCACAGGCGGGCAGCAGATAGACACCGGAACGTACCTCCGGTAAACTTTATTTATCAGTGTCACAAGTCGGCTGACATTAACACCGCAATGAAGTGACTGTGAAAATTCCCCCGGTCGCCACAGTTCGGGAACGCTGAGGGAGAATTTAGCAGGGCCGATGGCACAGTGGGTTCGCGCTGCTGCCTCACAGCGCCAGGGACTCAGGTTCGACCGCCTCGGGTCACTGTCTGTGTGGAGTCTGCACGTTCTCCCCGTGTCTGCGTGGGTTTCCTCCGGGTGCTCCGGTTTCCTCCCACAGTCCGAAAGACGTGCATCGGCCACGCTAAATTGCCCCTTAGTGTCCAAAGATGTGCGGGTTAGGTGGATTGGCCATGCTAAATTGTCCAAAGATGTGTAGATTAGGTGGATTGGCCATGCTAAATTGCCTCTTGGTGTCCAAAGATGTGTAGGTTAGGTGGATTGGCCATGCTAAATTGCCCCTTAGTGTCCAAAGATGTGCAGGTTAGGTGGATTGGCCATGCTAAATTGTCCCTTAGTGTCCAAAGATGTGTAGGTTAGGTGGATTGGCCATGCTAAATTGCCCCTTAGTGTCCAAAGATGTGTAGGTTAGGTGGATTGGCCATGCTAAATTGTCCCTTAGTGTCCAAAGATGTGCGGGTTAGGTGGATTGGCCATGCTAAATTGTCCAAAGATGTGTAGATTAGGTGGATTGGCCATGCTAAATTGCCTCTTGGTGTCCAAAGATGTGTAGGTTAGGTGGATTGGCCATGCTAAATTGCCCCTTAGTGTCCAAAGATGTGCAGGTTAGGTGGATTGGCCATGCTAAATTGCCCCTTAGTGTCCAAAGATGTGCAGGTTAGGTGGATTGGCCATGCTAAATTGCCTCTTGGTGTCAAAGATGTACAGGTTAGGTGGATTGGCCATGCTAAATTGTCCAAAGATGTGTAGATTAGGTGGATTGGCCATGCTAAATTGCCTCTTGGTGTCCAAAGATGTGTAGGTTAGGTGGATTGGCCATGCTAAATTGCCCCTTAGTGTCCAAAGATGTGCAGGTTAGGTGGATTGGCCATGCTAAATTGCCCCTTAGTGTCCAAAGATGTGTAGATTAGGTGGATTGGCCATGCTAAATTGCCTCTTGGTGTCCAAAGATGTGTAGGTTAGGTGGATTGGCCATGCTAAATTGCCCCTTAGTGTCCAAAGATGTGCAGGTTAGGTGGATTGGCCATGCTAAATTGCCCCTTAGTGTCCAAAGATGTGTAGATTAGGTGGATTGGTCATGCTAAAGTGCCCCTTAGTGTCCAAAGATGTGCGGGTTAGGTGGATTGGCCATGCTAAATTGCCCCTTAGTGTCCAAAGATGTGTGGGTTAGGTGGATTGGCCGTGCTAAATTGCCTCTTAGTGTCCAAAGATGTGCGGGTTAGGTGGATTGGCCATGCTAACTTGCCTCTTGGTGTCCAAAGATGTGTGGGTTAGGTGGATTGGCCGTGCTAAATTGCCTCTTAGTGTCTAAAGATGTGCGGGTTAGGTGGATTGGCCATGCTAAATTGCCTCTTGGTGTCCAAAGATGTGCAGGTTAGGTGGATTGGCCGTGCTAAATTGCTCCTTAGTGTCCAAAGATGTGTAGGTCAGGTGGATTGGCCGTGCTAAATTGCCCCTCAGTGTCCAAAGATGTGTAGGTTAGGTGGATTGGCTCTACTAAATTGCCCCTTAGTGTCCAAAGATGTGTAGGTTAGGTGGATTGGCTGTGCTAAATTGCCCCTTAGTGTCCATAGGTTAGGGGGATTGGTGGGGTAAAAACCTGGGGGTTGTGGGGTTGGAGCCTGGGTAAGATGCTCTGTTGAAGAGTCGGTGCAGACTCGATGGGCCGAATGGCCTCCTTCCGCACTGCAGGGATTCTGAGATTCTACGGTTCTGTGATCTTGTCAAAGGGTGGAGCAGACTCGATGGACCGAATGGCCTACTTTGGCCCGGATTTTGCATGTCCTTAACAAAATGTGGGGAGGGGTTGGTCGGCGGGGGGGCGAGGGGCGGTCGGGGGAGGGAGGTTGGGGGGTGGGTGGGTCGGGGGAGGGAGGCTGGGGGGTGGGTGGGTCGGGGGAGGGATGTTGGGGGGTGGGTGGGTCGGGGGAGGGAGGCTGGGGGGTGGGTGGGTCGGGGGAGGGAGGTTGGGGGGTGGGTGGGTCGGGGGAGGGAGGCTGGGGGGTGGGAGGGTCGGGGGAGGGAGGCTGGGGGGTGGGTGGGTCCGGGGAGGGAGGATGACGGAGCAGATTGAGAGCACGGTTATTACAGTAACCTGGATCCTGGGCTTTAGTAACAGGGACACAGAGTACTAGAGCAAGGAGGTTCAGTTGAACGTGTTTCAGATAGTAGTTTGGCCTCCGCTGGAGTGTTGTGTCCAGTTCTGGGCCCCCGCACTTTGGGAAGGATGTGGAGACATTGGACAGAGTGCGGAAAAGATTCCCGAGAACGGTTCCCGGGATGAGAGAAACATAGAAACAGAGAAAAAAGGAGCAGGAGGAGGCCATTCAGCCCATCGAGACTGCAATCATAGAATCCCTACAGTGCAGAAGGCAACCATTCGGCCCATCGAGTCTGCACCAACAATCCCACCCAGGCCCTATCCCCATAACCCCACATATTTACCCCAATAATCTATCTAACCTACACATCCCGAGACACTAAGGGGCAATTTAGCATGGCCAATCCACCTAACCTACACATCTTTGGACACTAAGGGACAATTTAGCATGGCCAATCCACCTAACCTACACATCTTTGGACACTAAGGGACAATTTAGCATGGCCAATCCACCTAACCTACACATCTTTGGACACTAAGGGGTAATTTAGCATGGCCAATCCACCTAACCAGCACATCTTTGGACACCAAGGGGCAATTTAGCATGGCCAATCCACCGAACCTACACATCTTTGGACACCAAGGGGCAATTTAGCATGGCCAATCCACCGAACCTGCACATCTTTGGACACTAAGGGGCAATTTAGCATGGCCAATCCACCTAACCTACACATCTTTGGACACTAAGGGGCAATTTAGCGTGGCCAATCCACCTAACCTGCACATCTTTGGACACTAAGGGGCAATTTAGCATGGCCAATCCACTTAACCTACACATCTTTGGACACTAAGGGGCAATTTAGCACAGCCAATCCCCCTGACCTGTACATCTTTTGACTGTGGGAGGAAACCGGGGCACCCGGAGGAAACCCACGCAGACACGGGGAGAACGTGCAGACTCCACACAGACAGTGACCCAAAGCCGGGAATCGAACCCGGGTCCCTGGAGCTGTGAGCCAACAGTGCCAACCCACTGTGCCACCCAATGTATTCATAGCTGGTCCTCTAGCTCAATTCCCCGATCCCTCCCCATGCCCCTTGATGCCTTTATAGAATCCCTACGGTACAGGAGGAGGCCATTTGGCCCATCGAGTCTGCACTGACTGTCTGAAAGGGACTCTTACCCAGGCCCACCCACAAGCAGCTTGTCTGTAGAGGAAGGGGGGAGGCGGGGGAAGTGGGGCAGGGAAATAGTAATTGTGCATTCTCCCAACGTGACTCCAGAATGGTATGTAGCCTACCTGGTGCCAGGGTACGGGATGTCACTGAATAGCTGCAGGGCATGCTGAAGAGGGAGGGTGGTAAGGCAGAGGTCATGGTACATGTTGGTACCAATGACAGAGATAGAAAGAGGGATGAGGTCTTGTGTCAAGAATTCAGGGAGTTAGGCAGTAGACGAAGGAGCAAGAACTCTCAGTAATCTCTGGATTACTCCCAGTGCCACGGGATAGCGAGCACAGAAATAGACCGATAGTACAGACAAATCCATGGCTTAAGAGTTGGTGCAGGAGGGAAAGTTTTAGATTCCTGGATCACTGATTTGATTTGATTTATTATTGTCACATGTATTGGGATACAGTGAAAAGTATTGTTTCTTGCGCGCTATACAGACAAAGCATACCGTTCATAGAGAAGGAAGCGAGAGACTGCAGAATGTAATGTTAGAATAAAGTTTTAGAAGCATAGAACAAGAGTAAGAGATAGAATGAGAAGGTATGCTGGACACAGCTTGCAAGAAATCGCCTCATTCCGGCGCCATCTTGAGATTCAGGATACAATCATTTGATTTGATTTATTATTGTCATACAGGGGTGGCACGGTGGCACAGTGGTCAGCACTGCTGCCTCATAGCGCCAGGGACCCAGGTTCGATTCCCGGCTCGGGTCACTGTCTGTGTGGAGTTTGCACGTTCTCCCCCGTGTCTGCGTGGGTTTCCTCCGGGTGCTCCGGTTTCCTCCCACAGTCCGAAAGATGTGCAGGTTGGGTGGATGGGCCATGTTTTATGAAGTCAGCTTGAATCATACGTTTTGCATCTTGAATTTGGCTGGGATAAGCATGAGATGTTCCACTTCAGGTATGATTCAAGTGACCCACTCGGGAGCTTTTACCAAACAAGGTTTATTTCAGAATAGAATAAGAAAATTAGCAAGAACTTTTAGCAATTACAAACAAGAATCAAAGCTACCACTATGATGTATAGCCCTTAGCGACTATCTCTAAGGTGTTCCAATCAAACCAAAACCTTCCATAGACAACAAAAAAGCCCTTTTCACAGATTTTACACAGCACAGACTACTGCTCACGTGATACCGGAATCGAGGCTGTTAGTTGAATTCTGCAGTAAAGTACTCCTGTGACTCGGAGCAATTTGACAACAGGACAGGGTTTCCAGGACGCCAGAGAGATTCTGGTCCAGCCCCCAAAACAACAAACAGGATCTCGTTTTCAGTCACCAATAGAATTTCCCCCCAAAAGAATCACAAACTGGGAGAGAGAGGGATTTGATTCTTTTAACGCTCCATCTCACAAACTGAAACTGAAATTGAAATTCCTGTCACCTGAGCTGCCCACAGGTTTTCTCCTCCCGTAATGACATCACACAAGCTGCAGAGATCATGATTTAAATAAAAAAAATCTCTTAAAGGGATACTAACGTCACAGCGGCGTGAATATATTCCCTTCTTGGAGCTGGGAGATTACTTTCCCATGCACCCCCCCTTTAAACCTTTCTGCTTGGGCTGTGACTGGTTGATTATGTGGAGGGTGAGGGAGGTGGGGGAGGGGGGGGGAGCAAGTGGCGGCCATGTTGTGCACAACAGGATCCTGGGGTTGTTTGCGGGAAGGAAGATGGATACTGGATGATCTTGGGGGCGTGATGGGACGGGGGGGGGGGAATGCTACCCAGCCTGCTTCATTCCCAACCTGTGGGATCTTTCTCTGTTCCCATCCGTGGGATGATAGGATGAGGGTTAGATTAGTCGCAACCTGATAGAATGGGGTAGTATTGAATGGGGGCTGAATGGCCACCGTCCTATCCCAGCCTTCTCCCAAATCAGGCTCCGGCGCTGCCAAGGCTGGTCTGTGATGCTTCACACAGCTGAATAGCCACCTTTGCTTCACCCTCGCTCCTTTCGCAATTCACTTCAAACCCCGCGTCCCTCTCGTTCTCCATCCTGGGGCGACATGGTGGGTTAGCGTTGCTGCCTCACAGCGCCCGGGACCCGGGTTCCATTCCGGCTTGCGTCACTGCCTGTGCGGAGTTTGCATGTTCTCCTCCCGGGTCTGCGTGGGTTTCCTCCGGGGGCTCCGGTTTCCTCCCACAGTCCGAAAGACGTGCTGGTTAGGGTGCATTGGCCGTGCTAAATTCTCCCTCAGTGTAACCCGAACAGGCGCCGGAGTGTGGGCGACTAGGGGGATTTTCACAGTAACTTCATTGCAGTGTTAATGTAAGCCTACTTGTGACAGCAATAAATAAATTTGTGGGACCGGGAATAATTGGGATACAAGGTCCTGGCGGGTAAATGGAGGGCAACAGGCGGGGGGGGGGAGGGGGGTGGGGGGGGGGGGGGTCTGCACATCTTTGGTCTCCCTGTCTGCGCCCCGCCCTCCTGCCTTTGGGTTTGTAGCTATGGAGGCAGACCAATCCCAGAGTGCACTGCAGCTGGGAAAGCCCTCTATGAAAGCAGGTGGGGGAGTCGGGGGGTAAAGCCTGTGTACTTAATAGAGGGCTTTCCCAGCTGCAAGGCACCATGGGTAGCACCATCCTCCATTACCCTGCTTTGGATATCATCTGTTCCCCGCGCCAAACGTGAGCCAAACACCCTCCCGTACCCTTCCTACCCTGGGAGACTGGGAAGTGCAGTCCGCCTCCAAGCTAGGGGGGCACTGCACATAGTACAACAACTCCTCCTACAGGAGCAGGAGAGACCGCAGAATGGTTACGAATGCAGAGGGAGGCTATTCGGCCCATCATGTCTGCACTGGCTCTCCAAACTCATTTGGTAGGTTCGCTACGACTCTCACCAACTTTTACAGATGCGCCATAGAAACATTCTTTCTGGATGTATCACAGCTTGGTATGGGCTCCTGCTCTGCCCAAGACCACAAGGAACCATGAAAGGTTGTGAATGTAGCCCAATCCATCACTCAAACCAGTCTCCCATCCATTGACTCTGTCTCCACTTCCTGCTGCCTCTGGAAAAGCAGCCAGCGTAATTAAGGGACTCCCACGCACCCCGGACATTCTCTCTCCCACCTTCTTCCGTCGGGAAAAAGATACAAAAGTCTGAGGTCACGTACCGACCGACTCAAGAACAGCTTCTTCCCTGCTGCTGTCAGACTTTTGAATGGACCTACCTCGCATTAAGTTGATCTTTCTCTACACCCTAGCTGTGACTGTAACACTACATTCTGCACCCTCTCCTTTCCTTCTCCCCTATGTACTCTATGAATGGTATGCTTTGTCTGTATAGCGCGCAAGAAACAATACTTTTCACTGTATCCCAATACATGTGACAATAATAAATCAAACAAGCATCATAACTTAGTGCCCATTCTCCTGCCTTTCCCCCTGTACCGCTGCACACTGTTTCTATTCAAATAATTACCCAATGGCGTCTCGAAAGCCTCGATCGAACCTGCCCCCACCACACTTCCAGGCAGCGCATCCCAGACCCCGAGCCACTCGCTCGCTGTGTGGAAGAGTTTTTCTAACATCGCATTTGCTTCTTTTGCCAAAACATTTGAAACCTGTGTCTCTCTCGTTCTCGATCCCCTTCAGAGCGGGAGCAGTTTCTCCTGAGTATACTGCCCTCAGCGCTATTTATTCACATGATATATGGGGCAGCACGGTGGCACAGTGTGTTAGCACTGCTGCCTCACAGTGCCAGGGACCTGGGTTCAATTCCTGGCTTGGGTCACTGTCTGTGCAGAGTCTGCACGTTCTCCCCGTGTCGGTGTGGGTTTCCTCCGGGTGCTCCGGTTTCCTCCCACAGTCTGAAAGACGTGCTGGTTAGGTGGATTGGCCGTGCTAAATTGCCCCTTAGTGTCCAAAGGTGTGCAGGTTAGGTGGATTGGCCATGCTAAATTGCCCCTTAGTGTCCAAAGATGTGCAGGTTAGGTGGATTGGCCATGCTAAATTGTCCCTTAGTGTCCAAAGATGTGTAGGTTAGGTGGATTGGCCATGCTAAATTGTCCCTTAGTGTCCAAAGATGTGTAGGTTAGGTGGATTGGCCATGCTAAATTGCCCCTTAGTGTCCAAAGATGTGCAGGTTAGGTGGATTGGCCATGCTAAATTGCCCCTTAGTGTCCAAAGATGTGCAGGTTAGGTGTATTGGCTGTGCTAAATTGCCCCTTAGTGTCCAAAGATGTGCAGGTTAGGTGGATTGGCCATGCTAAATTGTCCCTTAGTGTCCAAAGATGTGTAGGTTAGGTGGATTGGCCATGCTAAATTGCCCCTTAGTGTCCAAAGATGTGCAGGTTAGGTGGATTGGCCATGCTAAATTGCCCCTTAGTGTCCAAAGATGTGCAGGTTAGGTGGATTGGCCATGCTAAATTGCCCCTTAGTGTCCAAAGATGTGTAGGTTAGGTGGATTGGCCATGCTAAATTGCCCCTTAGTGTCGGGCGATTAGCTAGGGTAAGTGCATGGGGTTATGGGGAAAGGGCCTGGGTGGGATTGTTGTCAGTGCAGACTCGATGGACTGAATGGCCTCCTCCTGCACTGTAGAGGATTCTATGCCTACAGGGTTATTGGATTTTTTCTGAGTTGATTCTCAGTATTACTGAGTCCCAAATATTTAAGGACCACTGATTTTATTCATCCGTGGGACATGGGCATCGCTGGCTGGGCCCAGCATTTATTGCCCATCCCTAGTTGCCCCTTGGAGGGCAGTTGAGAGTCAACCACATTGGCTGTGGCTCTGGAGTCACATGTAGGCCAGACCGGGGTAAGGGCGGCAGATTTCCTTCCCTAAAGGGAACCAGATGGGTTTTTCCCACAATGGGTCATCAGAAGATTCTTAATTCTAGATTTTTTTTATTGAATTCAAATTCCACCATCTGCCGTGGGCGGGATTCGAACCCGGGTCCCCCGGAACATTAGCTGAGTTTCTGGATTAATAGTCTCGTGATAATGCCACTCGGCCATCACCTGCCCAAAGTTCAAATCAAAGCTATCACTGTGGTGTTTCTCCAACACGGGCCGGAGAGAGAATCTCAGTTTGTGTTTCTCTCTCAGTTTGAGTTTCTCTCTCTGTCAGTTTGTGTTTCTCTCTCTCTCAGTTTGTATTTCTCTCTCAGTTTGTGTTTCTCTGAGTTTGTGTTGCATGAGCGTAAGATATCGACGACAGATCCTGCACATTGCCGAAACTTTGTAAAAGACGCAGGTATTTACAATCATTGGAATAATGACTAAAACCTGACTGTGTTTAGTTCACCAACCCTGGCAGTTCACCCCACTGTCGAGTCCGACTGAGTGAGACTTAATCCAGACCCCTGATCAGAATCAAATACATTGTACAACAGGCCACAGCAGAGAGAAATTAGTCCTAAATTAGTGTGTTTCTCTCTCTCAGTTTGTGTTTCTCTCTCAGTCTGCGTTTCTCTCCCTCTCAGTTTGTGTTGCTCTCTCTCTCAGTTTGTGTTTCTCCTCAGTTTGTGTTTCTCAGTTTGTGTTTCTCTCTCTCTCAGTTTGAGTTTCTCTCTCTCTCAGTTTGTGTTTCTCTCTCTCTCAGTTTGTGTTTCTCTCTCTCAGTTTGCGTTTCTCTCTCTCAGTTTGCGTTTCTCTCAGTTTGTGTTTCTCTCTCTCAGTTTGTGTTTCTCTCAGTATGTGTTTCACTCTCTGTTTGTTTCTCTCTCTCAGTTTGTGTTTCTCTCTCTCTTAGTTTGTGTTTCTCTCAGTTTGTGTTTTTCTCTCTCTGTTTGTGTTTCTATTTCTCTCAGTTGCTGTTTCTCTCTCTCTCAGTTTGTGCTTCTCTCTCTCTCAGTTTGTGTTTCTCTCTCAGTTTGTGTTTCTCTCTCTCGCAGTTTGTGTTTCTCTCTCAGTTTGTGTTTCTCTCTCTCTGTTTGTGTTTCTCACTCTCTCAGTTTGTGTTTCTCACTCAGTTTGTTTTTCTATCTCTCAGTTTGCGTTTCTCTCTGTTTGTGTTTTTCTCTCTCTCAGTTTGTGTTTCCCTCTCTGTCAGTTTGTGTTTCTCTCTCTCAGTTTGTGTTTCTATCTCTCAGTTTGTGTTTCTCTCTCAGTTTGTGTTTCTCTCTCTCTCAGTTTGTGTTTCTCTCTCAGTTTGTGTTTCTCTCTCAGTTTGAGTTTCTCTCTCTGTCAGTTTGTGTTTCTCTCTCTCTCAGTTTGTATTTCTCTCTCAGTTTGTGTTTCTCTGAGTTTGTGTTTCTCTCTCAGTTTGTGTTTCTCTCTCTTTCAGTTTGTGTTTCTCTCTCTCTCTCTCAGTTTGTGTTTCTCTCTCTCTCAGTTTGTGTTTCTCTCTCTCTCAGTTTGTGTTTCTCTCTCAGTTTGTGTTTCCCTCTCTCAGTTTGTGTTTCTCTCTTTCTCTCAGTTTGTGTTTCTCTCTCTCTCAGTTTGTGTTTCTCTCTCTCTCTCAGTTTGTGTTTCTCTCTGTTTGTGTGTCTCCCAGTTTGTGTTTCTCTCTCTCTCTCTCAGTTTGTGTTTCTCTCTCTCTCAGTTTGTGTTCCTCTCTCAGTTTGTGTTTCTCTCTCTCAGTTTGTGTTTCTCTCTCTCTCTCAGTTTGTGTTTTTCTCTCTCTCTCAGTTTGTGTTTCTCTCTCTCTCAGTTTGTGTTTCTCTCCCTCTCAGTTTGTGTTTCTCTCTCTTTCAGTTTGTGTTTCTCTCTCTCTCTCAGTTTGTGTTTCTCTCTCAGTTTGTGTTTCTCTCAGTTTGTGTTTCTCTCTCAGTTTGTGTTTCTCTCTCAGTTTGTGTTCCTCTCTCTGTCAGTTTGTGTTTCTCTCTCAGTTTGTGTTTCTCTCTCAGTTTGTGTTTCTCTCTCTGTCAGTTTGTGTTTCTCTCTCTCTCAGTTTGTGTTTCTCTCTCTGTCAGTTTGTGTTTCTCTCTCTCTCAGTTTGTGTTTCACTCTCAGTTTGTGTTTCTCTCTCTCTGTTTGTGTTTCTCACTCAGTTTGTGTTTCTATCTCTCAGTTTGTGTTTCTCTCTCAGTTTGTGTTTCTCTCTCTCTCAGTTTGTGTTTCTCTCTCTCAGTTTGTGTTTCTCTCTCAGTTTGTGTTTCTCTCTCTGTCAGTTTGTGTTTCTCTCTCTCTCAGTTTGTGTTTCTCTCTCAGTTTGTATTTCTCTGAGTTTGTGTTTCTCTCTCTCTCAGTTTGTGTTTCTCTCTCTGTTTGTGTTTCTCTCTCTCTCAGTTTGTGTTTCTCTCTCTTTCAGTTTGTGTTTCTCTCTCTCTCTCAGTTTGTGTTTCTCTCTCTCTCAGTTTGTGTTTCTCTCTCTCAGTTTGTGTTTCTCTCAGTATGTGTTTCACTCTCTGTTTGTTTCTCTCTCTCAGTTTGTGTTTCTCTCTCTCTTAGTTTGTGTTTCTCTCAGTTTGTGTTTTTCTCTCTCTCAGTTTGTGTTTCTATTTCTCTCAGTTGCTGTTTCTCTCTCTCTCAGTTTGTGCTTCTCTCTCTCTCAGTTTGTGTTTCTCTCTCAGTTTGTGTTTCTCTCTCTCGCAGTTTGTGTTTCTCTCTCAGTTTGTGTTTCTCTCTCTCTGTTTGTGTTTCTCACTCTCTCAGTTTGTGTTTCTCACTCAGTTTGTGTTTCTATCTCTCAGTTTGCGTTTCTCTCTCAGTTTGTGTTTTTCTCTCTCTCAGTTTGTGTTTCCCTCTCTGTCAGTTTGTGTTTCTCTCTCTCAGTTTGTGTTTCTATCTCTCAGTTTGTGTTTCTCTCTCAGTTTGTGTTTCTCTCTCTCTCAGTTTGTGTTCCTCTCTCAGTTTGTGTTTCTCTCTCTCAGTTTGTGTTTCTCTCTCTCTCTCAGTTTGTGTTTTTCTCTCTCTCTCAGTTTGTGTTTCTCTCTCTCTCAGTTTGTGTTTCTCTCCCTCTCAGTTTGTGTTTCTCTCTCTTTCAGTTTGTGTTTCTCTCTCTCTCTCAGTTTGTGTTTCTCTCTCAGTTTGTGTTTCTCTCAGTTTGTGTTTCTCTCTCAGTTTGTGTTTCTCTCTCAGTTTGTGTTCCTCTCTCTGTCAGTTTGTGTTTCTCTCTCAGTTTGTGTTTCTCTCTCAGTTTGTGTTTCTCTCTCTGTCAGTTTGTGTTTCTCTCTCTCTCAGTTTGTGTTTCTCTCTCTGTCAGTTTGTGTTTCTCTCTCTCTCAGTTTGTGTTTCACTCTCAGTTTGTGTTTCTCTCTCTGTTTGTGTTTCTCACTCAGTTTGTGTTTCTATCTCTCAGTTTGTGTTTCTCTCTCAGTTTGTGTTTCTCTCTCTCTCAGTTTGTGTTTCTCTCTCTCAGTTTGTGTTTCTCTCTCAGTTTGTGTTTCTCTCTCTGTCAGTTTGTGTTTCTCTCTCTCTCAGTTTGTGTTTCTCTCTCAGTTTGTATTTCTCTGAGTTTGTGTTTCTCTCTCTCTCAGTTTGTGTTTCTCTCTCTGTTTGTGTTTCTCTCTCTCTCAGTTTGTGTTTCTCTCTCTTTCAGTTTGTGTTTCTCTCTCTCTCTCAGTTTGTGTTTCTCTCTCTCTCAGTTTGTGTTTCTCTCTCTCAGTTTGTGTTTCTCTCAGTATGTGTTTCACTCTCTGTTTGTTTCTCTCTCTCAGTTTGTGTTTCTCTCTCTCTTAGTTTGTGTTTCTCTCAGTTTGTGTTTTTCTCTCTCTCAGTTTGTGTTTCTATTTCTCTCAGTTGCTGTTTCTCTCTCTCTCAGTTTGTGCTTCTCTCTCTCTCAGTTTGTGTTTCTCTCTCAGTTTGTGTTTCTCTCTCTCGCAGTTTGTGTTTCTCTCTCAGTTTGTGTTTCTCTCTCTCAGTTTGTGTTTCTCACTCAGTTTGTGTTTCTATCTCTCAGTTTGCGTTTCTCTCTCAGTTTGTGTTTTTCTCTCTTTCAGTTTGTGTTTCTCTCTCTCTCTCTCAGTTTGTGTTTCTCTCTCTCTCAGTTTGTGTTTCTCTCTCTCTCAGTTTGTGTTTCTCTCTCAGTTTGTGTTTCCCTCTCTCAGTTTGTGTTTCTCTCTTTCTCTCAGTTTGTGTTTCTCTCTCTCTCAGTTTGTGTTTCTCTCTCTCTCTCAGTTTGTGTTTCTCTCTGTTTGTGTGTCTCCCAGTTTGTGTTTCTCTCTCTCTCTCTCAGTTTGTGTTTCTCTCTCTCTCAGTTTGTGTTCCTCTCTCAGTTTGTGTTTCTCTCTCTCAGTTTGTGTTTCTCTCTCTCTCTCAGTTTGTGTTTTTCTCTCTCTCTCAGTTTGTGTTTCTCTCTCTCTCAGTTTGTGTTTCTCTCCCTCTCAGTTTGTGTTTCTCTCTCTTTCAGTTTGTGTTTCTCTCTCTCTCTCAGTTTGTGTTTCTCTCTCAGTTTGTGTTTCTCTCAGTTTGTGTTTCTCTCTCAGTTTGTGTTTCTCTCTCAGTTTGTGTTCCTCTCTCTGTCAGTTTGTGTTTCTCTCTCAGTTTGTGTTTCTCTCTCAGTTTGTGTTTCTCTCTCTGTCAGTTTGTGTTTCTCTCTCTCTCAGTTTGTGTTTCTCTCTCTGTCAGTTTGTGTTTCTCTCTCTCTCAGTTTGTGTTTCACTCTCAGTTTGTGTTTCTCTCTCTCTGTTTGTGTTTCTCACTCAGTTTGTGTTTCTATCTCTCAGTTTGTGTTTCTCTCTCAGTTTGTGTTTCTCTCTCTCTCAGTTTGTGTTTCTCTCTCTCAGTTTGTGTTTCTCTCTCAGTTTGTGTTTCTCTCTCTGTCAGTTTGTGTTTCTCTCTCTCTCAGTTTGTGTTTCTCTCTCAGTTTGTATTTCTCTGAGTTTGTGTTTCTCTCTCTCTCAGTTTGTGTTTCTCTCTCTGTTTGTGTTTCTCTCTCTCTCAGTTTGTGTTTCTCTCTCTTTCAGTTTGTGTTTCTCTCTCTCTCTCAGTTTGTGTTTCTCTCTCTCTCAGTTTGTGTTTCTCTCTCTCAGTTTGTGTTTCTCTCAGTATGTGTTTCACTCTCTGTTTGTTTCTCTCTCTCAGTTTGTGTTTCTCTCTCTCTTAGTTTGTGTTTCTCTCAGTTTGTGTTTTTCTCTCTCTCAGTTTGTGTTTCTATTTCTCTCAGTTGCTGTTTCTCTCTCTCTCAGTTTGTGCTTCTCTCTCTCTCAGTTTGTGTTTCTCTCTCAGTTTGTGTTTCTCTCTCTCGCAGTTTGTGTTTCTCTCTCAGTTTGTGTTTCTCTCTCTCTGTTTGTGTTTCTCACTCTCTCAGTTTGTGTTTCTCACTCAGTTTGTGTTTCTATCTCTCAGTTTGCGTTTCTCTCTCAGTTTGTGTTTTTCTCTCTCTCAGTTTGTGTTTCCCTCTCTGTCAGTTTGTGTTTCTCTCTCTCAGTTTGTGTTTCTATCTCTCAGTTTGTGTTTCTCTCTCAGTTTGTGTTTCTCTCTCTCTCAGTTTGTGTTCCTCTCTCAGTTTGTGTTTCTCTCTCTCAGTTTGTGTTTCTCTCTCTCTCTCAGTTTGTGTTTTTCTCTCTCTCTCAGTTTGTGTTTCTCTCTCTCTCAGTTTGTGTTTCTCTCCCTCTCAGTTTGTGTTTCTCTCTCTTTCAGTTTGTGTTTCTCTCTCTCTCTCAGTTTGTGTTTCTCTCTCAGTTTGTGTTTCTCTCAGTTTGTGTTTCTCTCTCAGTTTGTGTTTCTCTCTCAGTTTGTGTTCCTCTCTCTGTCAGTTTGTGTTTCTCTCTCAGTTTGTGTTTCTCTCTCAGTTTGTGTTTCTCTCTCTGTCAGTTTGTGTTTCTCTCTCTCTCAGTTTGTGTTTCTCTCTCTGTCAGTTTGTGTTTCTCTCTCTCTCAGTTTGTGTTTCACTCTCAGTTTGTGTTTCTCTCTCTGTTTGTGTTTCTCACTCAGTTTGTGTTTCTATCTCTCAGTTTGTGTTTCTCTCTCAGTTTGTGTTTCTCTCTCTCTCAGTTTGTGTTTCTCTCTCTCAGTTTGTGTTTCTCTCTCAGTTTGTGTTTCTCTCTCTGTCAGTTTGTGTTTCTCTCTCTCTCAGTTTGTGTTTCTCTCTCAGTTTGTATTTCTCTGAGTTTGTGTTTCTCTCTCTCTCAGTTTGTGTTTCTCTCTCTGTTTGTGTTTCTCTCTCTCTCAGTTTGTGTTTCTCTCTCTTTCAGTTTGTGTTTCTCTCTCTCTCTCAGTTTGTGTTTCTCTCTCTCTCAGTTTGTGTTTCTCTCTCTCAGTTTGTGTTTCTCTCAGTATGTGTTTCACTCTCTGTTTGTTTCTCTCTCTCAGTTTGTGTTTCTCTCTCTCTTAGTTTGTGTTTCTCTCAGTTTGTGTTTTTCTCTCTCTCAGTTTGTGTTTCTATTTCTCTCAGTTGCTGTTTCTCTCTCTCTCAGTTTGTGCTTCTCTCTCTCTCAGTTTGTGTTTCTCTCTCAGTTTGTGTTTCTCTCTCTCGCAGTTTGTGTTTCTCTCTCAGTTTGTGTTTCTCTCTCTCAGTTTGTGTTTCTCACTCAGTTTGTGTTTCTATCTCTCAGTTTGCGTTTCTCTCTCAGTTTGTGTTTTTCTCTCTCTCAGTTTGTGTTTCCCTCTCTGTCAGTTTGTGTTTCTCTCTCTCAGTTTGTGTTTCTATCTCTCAGTTTGTGTTTCTCTCTCAGTTTGTGTTTCTCTCTCTCTCAGTTTGTGTTTCTCTCTCAGTTTGTGTTTCTCTCTCAGTTTGAGTTTCTCTCTCTGTCAGTTTGTGTTTCTCTCTCTCTCAGTTTGTATTTCTCTCTCAGTTTGTGTTTCTCTGAGTTTGTGTTTCTCTCTCAGTTTGTGTTTCTCTCTCTTTCAGTTTGTGTTTCTCTCTCTCTCTCTCAGTTTGTGTTTCTCTCTCTCTCAGTTTGTGTTTCTCTCTCTCTCAGTTTGTGTTCCTCTCTCAGTTTGTGTTTCTCTCTCTCAGTTTGTGTTTCTCTCTCTCTCTCAGTTTGTGTTTTTCTCTCTCTCTCTCAGTTTGTGTTTCTCTCTCTCTCAGTTTGTGTTTCTCTCCCTCTCAGTTTGTGTTTCTCTCTCTTTCAGTTTGTGTTTCTCTCTCTCTCTCAGTTTGTGTTTCTCTCTCAGTTTGTGTTTCTCTCAGTTTGTGTTTCTCTCTCAGTTTGTGTTTCTCTCTCAGTTTGTGTTTCTCTCTCTGTCAGTTTGTGTTTCTCTCTCAGTTTGTGTTTCTCTCTCAGTTTGTGTTTCTCTCTCTGTCAGTTTGTGTTTCTCTCTCTCTCAGTTTGTGTTTCTCTCTCTGTCAGTTTGTGTTTCTCTCTCTCTCAGTTTGTGTTTCACTCTCAGTTTGTGTTTCTCTCTCTCTGTTTGTGTTTCTCACTCAGTTTGTGTTTCTATTCTCTCAGTTTGTGTTTCTCTCTCAGTTTGTGCTTCTCTCTCTCTCAGTTTGTGTTTACCTCTCTGTCAGTTTGTGTTTCTCTCTCTCAGTTTGTGTTTCTATCTCTCAGTTTGTGTTTCTCTCTCAGTTTGTGTTTCTCTCTCTCTCAGTTTGTGTTTCTCTCTCTCAGTTTGTGTTTCTCTCTGTTTGTGTTTCTCTCTCTGTCAGTTTGTGTTTCTCTCTCTCTCAGTTTGTGTTTCTCTCTCAGTTTGTGTTTCTCTGAGGTTGTGTTTCTCTCTGTCAGTTTGTGTTTTTCTCTCTTTCAGTTTGTGTTTCTCTCCCTCTCTCTCAGTTTGTGTTTCTCTCTCTGTTTGTGTTTCTCTCTCTCTCAGTTTGTGTTTCTCTCTCTTTCAGTTTGTGTTTCTCTCTCAGTTTGTGTTGCTCTCTCTCTCAGTTTGTGTTTCTCTCTCTCTCAGTTTGTGTTTCTCTCTCAGTTTGTGTTTCTCTCTTTCTCTCAGTTTGTGTTTCTCTCTTTCTCTCAGTTTGTGTTTCTCTCTCTCAGTTTGTGTTTCTCTCTCTCTCTCAGTTTGTGTTTCTCTTTGTTTATGTTTCTCTCTGTTTGTGTTTCTCTCCCAGTTTGTGTTTCTCTCTCTCTCTCAGTTTGTGTTTCTCTCTTTCTCTCAGTTAGTGTTTCTCTCTTTCTCTCAGTTTGTGTTTCTCTCTTTCTCTCAGTTTGTGTTTCTCTCTCTCTCAGTTTGTGTTTCTCTCTCTCTCTCAGTTTGTGTTTCTCTCTGTTTGTGTATCTCTCTCAGTTTGTGTTTCTCTCTCAGTTTGTGTTTCTCTCTCTCTCAGTTTGTGTTCCTCTCTCAGTTTGTGTTTCTCTCTGTTTGTGTTTCTCTCTCTCAGTTTGTTTTTCTCTCTCTCAGTTTGTGTTTCTCTCTCTCTCTCAGTTTGTGTTTCTCTCTTTCTCTCAGTTTGTGTTTCTCTCTGTTTGTGTTTCTCTCCCAGTTTGTGTTTCTCTCTCTCTCTCTCAGTTTGTGTTTCTCTCTCTCTCAGTTTGTGTTCCTCTCTCAGTTTGTGTTTCTCTCTCTCAGTTTGTGTTTCTCTCTCTCTCTCAGTTTGTGTTTTTCTCTCTCTCTCTCAGTTTGTGTTTCTCTCTCTCTCAGTTTGTGTTTCTCTCCTTCTCAGTTTGTGTTTCTCTCTCTTTCAGTTTGTGTTTCTCTCTCTCAGTTTGTGTTTCTCTCTCAGTTTGTGTTTCTCTCAGTTTGTGTTTCTCTCTCTCAGTTTGTGTTTCTCTCTCAGTTTGTGTTTCTCTCTCTGTCAGCTTGTGTTTCTCTCTCTCTCAGTTTGTGTTTCTCTCTCAGTTTGTGTTTCTCTCTCTCTCAGTTTGTGTTTCACTCTCAGTTTGTGTTTCTCTCTCTGTTTGTGTTTCTCACTCAGTTTGTGTTTCTATCTCTCAGTTTGTGTTTCTCTCTCAGTTTGTGTTTCTCTCTCTCTCAGTTTGTGTTTACCTCTCTGTCAGTTTGTGTTTCTCTCTCTCAGTTTGTGTTTCTATCTCTCAGTTTGTGTTTCTCTCTCAGTTTGTGTTTCTCTCTCTCTCAGTTTGTGTTTCTCTCTCTCTCAGTTTGTGTTTCTCTCTCAGTTTGTGTTTCTCTCTCTGTCAGTTTGTGTTTCTCTCTCTCTCAGTTTGTGTTTCTCTCTCAGTTTGTGTTTCTCTGAGTTTGTGTTTCTCTCTCAGTTTGTGTTTCTCTCTCTTTCAGTTTGTGTTTCTCTCTCTCTCTCTCAGTTTGTGTTTCTCTCTCTCAGTTTGTGTTTCTCTCTCTCTCAGTTTGTGTCTCTCTCTCTTTCAGTTTGTGTTTCTCTCTCTCTCTCAGTTTGTGTTTCTCTCTCTCTCAGTTTGTGTTTCTCTCTCTCTCAGTTTGTGTTTCTCTCTCAGTTTGTGTTTCTCTCTTTCTCTCAGTTTGTGTTTCTCTCTTTCTCTCAGTTTGTGTTTCTCTCTCTCAGTTTGTGTTTTTCTCTCTCTCTCTCAGTTTGTGTTTCTCACTCAGTTTGTGTTTCTATCTCTCAGTTTGCGTTTCTCTCTCAGTTTGTGTTTTTCTCTCTCTCAGTTTGTGTTTCCCTCTCTGTCAGTTTGTGTTTCTCTCTCTCAGTTTGTGTTTCTATCTCTCAGTTTGTGTTTCTCTCTCAGTTTGTGTTTCTCTCTCTCTCAGTTTGTGTTTCTCTCTCAGTTTGTGTTTCTCTCTCAGTTTGAGTTTCTCTCTCTGTCAGTTTGTGTTTCTCTCTCTCTCAGTTTGTATTTCTCTCTCAGTTTGTGTTTCTCTGAGTTTGTGTTTCTCTCTCAGTTTGTGTTTCTCTCTCTTTCAGTTTGTGTTTCTCTCTCTCTCTCTCAGTTTGTGTTTCTCTCTCTCTCAGTTTGTGTTTCTCTCTCTCTCAGTTTGTGTTCCTCTCTCAGTTTGTGTTTCTCTCTCTCAGTTTGTGTTTCTCTCTCTCTCTCAGTTTGTGTTTTTCTCTCTCTCTCTCAGTTTGTGTTTCTCTCTCTCTCAGTTTGTGTTTCTCTCCCTCTCAGTTTGTGTTTCTCTCTCTTTCAGTTTGTGTTTCTCTCTCTCTCTCAGTTTGTGTTTCTCTCTCAGTTTGTGTTTCTCTCAGTTTGTGTTTCTCTCTCAGTTTGTGTTTCTCTCTCAGTTTGTGTTTCTCTCTCTGTCAGTTTGTGTTTCTCTCTCAGTTTGTGTTTCTCTCTCAGTTTGTGTTTCTCTCTCTGTCAGTTTGTGTTTCTCTCTCTCTCAGTTTGTGTTTCTCTCTCTGTCAGTTTGTGTTTCTCTCTCTCTCAGTTTGTGTTTCACTCTCAGTTTGTGTTTCTCTCTCTCTGTTTGTGTTTCTCACTCAGTTTGTGTTTCTATTCTCTCAGTTTGTGTTTCTCTCTCAGTTTGTGCTTCTCTCTCTCTCAGTTTGTGTTTACCTCTCTGTCAGTTTGTGTTTCTCTCTCTCAGTTTGTGTTTCTATCTCTCAGTTTGTGTTTCTCTCTCAGTTTGTGTTTCTCTCTCTCTCAGTTTGTGTTTCTCTCTCTCAGTTTGTGTTTCTCTCTGTTTGTGTTTCTCTCTCTGTCAGTTTGTGTTTCTCTCTCTCTCAGTTTGTGTTTCTCTCTCAGTTTGTGTTTCTCTGAGGTTGTGTTTCTCTCTGTCAGTTTGTGTTTTTCTCTCTTTCAGTTTGTGTTTCTCTCCCTCTCTCTCAGTTTGTGTTTCTCTCTCTGTTTGTGTTTCTCTCTCTCTCAGTTTGTGTTTCTCTCTCTTTCAGTTTGTGTTTCTCTCTCAGTTTGTGTTGCTCTCTCTCTCAGTTTGTGTTTCTCTCTCTCTCAGTTTGTGTTTCTCTCTCAGTTTGTGTTTCTCTCTTTCTCTCAGTTTGTGTTTCTCTCTTTCTCTCAGTTTGTGTTTCTCTCTCTCAGTTTGTGTTTCTCTCTCTCTCTCAGTTTGTGTTTCTCTTTGTTTATGTTTCTCTCTGTTTGTGTTTCTCTCCCAGTTTGTGTTTCTCTCTCTCTCTCAGTTTGTGTTTCTCTCTTTCTCTCAGTTAGTGTTTCTCTCTTTCTCTCAGTTTGTGTTTCTCTCTTTCTCTCAGTTTGTGTTTCTCTCTCTCTCAGTTTGTGTTTCTCTCTCTCTCTCAGTTTGTGTTTCTCTCTGTTTGTGTATCTCTCTCAGTTTGTGTTTCTCTCTCAGTTTGTGTTTCTCTCTCTCTCAGTTTGTGTTCCTCTCTCAGTTTGTGTTTCTCTCTGTTTGTGTTTCTCTCTCTCAGTTTGTTTTTCTCTCTCTCAGTTTGTGTTTCTCTCTCTCTCTCAGTTTGTGTTTCTCTCTTTCTCTCAGTTTGTGTTTCTCTCTGTTTGTGTTTCTCTCCCAGTTTGTGTTTCTCTCTCTCTCTCTCAGTTTGTGTTTCTCTCTCTCTCAGTTTGTGTTCCTCTCTCAGTTTGTGTTTCTCTCTCTCAGTTTGTGTTTCTCTCTCTCTCTCAGTTTGTGTTTTTCTCTCTCTCTCTCAGTTTGTGTTTCTCTCTCTCTCAGTTTGTGTTTCTCTCCTTCTCAGTTTGTGTTTCTCTCTCTTTCAGTTTGTGTTTCTCTCTCTCAGTTTGTGTTTCTCTCTCAGTTTGTGTTTCTCTCAGTTTGTGTTTCTCTCTCTCAGTTTGTGTTTCTCTCTCAGTTTGTGTTTCTCTCTCTGTCAGCTTGTGTTTCTCTCTCTCTCAGTTTGTGTTTCTCTCTCAGTTTGTGTTTCTCTCTCTCTCAGTTTGTGTTTCACTCTCAGTTTGTGTTTCTCTCTCTGTTTGTGTTTCTCACTCAGTTTGTGTTTCTATCTCTCAGTTTGTGTTTCTCTCTCAGTTTGTGTTTCTCTCTCTCTCAGTTTGTGTTTACCTCTCTGTCAGTTTGTGTTTCTCTCTCTCAGTTTGTGTTTCTATCTCTCAGTTTGTGTTTCTCTCTCAGTTTGTGTTTCTCTCTCTCTCAGTTTGTGTTTCTCTCTCTCTCAGTTTGTGTTTCTCTCTCAGTTTGTGTTTCTCTCTCTGTCAGTTTGTGTTTCTCTCTCTCTCAGTTTGTGTTTCTCTCTCAGTTTGTGTTTCTCTGAGTTTGTGTTTCTCTCTCAGTTTGTGTTTCTCTCTCTTTCAGTTTGTGTTTCTCTCTCTCTCTCTCAGTTTGTGTTTCTCTCTCTCAGTTTGTGTTTCTCTCTCTCTCAGTTTGTGTCTCTCTCTCTTTCAGTTTGTGTTTCTCTCTCTCTCTCAGTTTGTGTTTCTCTCTCTCTCAGTTTGTGTTTCTCTCTCTCTCAGTTTGTGTTTCTCTCTCAGTTTGTGTTTCTCTCTTTCTCTCAGTTTGTGTTTCTCTCTTTCTCTCAGTTTGTGTTTCTCTCTCTCAGTTTGTGTTTTTCTCTCTCTCTCTCAGTTTGTGTTTCTCTTTGTTTATGTTTCTCTCTGTTTGTGTTTCTCTCCCAGTTTGTGTTTCTCTCTTTCTCTCAGTTTGTGTTTCTCTCTCTCAGTTTGTGTTTCTCTCTCTCTCTCTCAGTTTGTGTTTCTCTTTGTTTATGTTTCTCTCTGTTTGTGTTTCTCTCCCAGTTTGTGTTTCTCTCTCTCTCTCAGTTTGTGTTTCTCTCTTTCTCTCAGTTTGTTTTTCTCTCTTTCTCTCAGTTTGTGTTTCTCTCTCTCTCAGTTTGTGTTTCTCTCTCTCTCTGTTTGTGCTTCTCTCTGTTTGTGTTTCTCTCTCAGTTTGTGTTTCTCTCTCTCTCAGTTTGTGTTCCTCTCTCTCTCAGTTTGTGTTCCTCTCTCTCTCAGTTTGTGTTCCTCTCAGTTTGTGTTTCTCTCTCAGTTTGTGTTTCTCTCTCTCAGTTTGTGTTTCTCTCTCTCTCTCAGTTTGTGTTTCTCTCTCTCTCAGTTTGTGTTTCTCTCTCTCTCAGTTTGTGTTTCTCTCTCTCTCGGTTTGTGTTTCTCTCTCTTTCGGTTTGTGTTTCTCTCTCTCTCTCAGTTTGTGTTTCTCTCTCAGTTTGTGTTTCACTCAGTTTGTGTTTCTCTTTCAGTTTGTGTTTCTCTCTCTCTCAGTTTGTGTTTCGCTCTCTCTCTCAGTTTGTGTTTCTCTCTCAGTTTGTGTTTCTCTCCCAGTTTGTGATTCTCTCTCTCAGTTTGTGTTTCTCTCTCTCTCAGTTTGTGTTTCTCTCTCTCTCAGTTTGTGTTCCTCTCTAAGTTTGTGTTTCTCTCTCTCTCAGTTTGTGTTTCTCTCTCTCAGTTTGTGTTTCTCTCTCAGTTTGTGCTTCTCCCTCTCTCTCTCAGTTTGTGTTTTTCTCTCTCTCAGTTTGTGTTTCTCTCTCTCTCAGTTTGTGTTTCTCTCTCTCTCAGTTTGTGTTTCTCTCTCTCTCAGTTTTTGTTTCTCTCTCTCTCAGTTTGTGTTTCTCTCAGTTTGTGTTTCTCTCAATTTGCGTTTCTCTCTCTCACAGTTTGTGTTTCTCTCTTTCTCAGTTTGTGTTTCTCTCTCTCTCTCAGTTTGTGTTTCTCTCTCTCTGTTTGTGTTTCTCTCTCTCTCAGTTTGTGTTTCTCTCTCTCTCAGTTTGTGCTTTTCTCTCTCAGTTTGTGTTTCTCTCTCTCAGTTTGTGTTTCTCTCTCTCTGTTTGTGTTTCTCTCTCAGTTTGTGTTTCTCTCTCAGTTTGTGTTTCCCTCTCTAAGTTTGAGTTTCCCTCTCAGTTTGTGTTTCTCTCTCTCAGTTTGTGTTTCTCCCTCTCTCAGTTTGTGTTTCTCTCTCAGTTTATGTTTCTCTCTCTCAGTTTGTGTTTCTCTCTCTCTCAGTTTGTGTTTCTCTCTCTCTCTCAGTTTGTGTTTCTCTCTCTCAGTTTGTGTTTCTCTCTCAGTTTGTGTTTCACTCTCTCTCTCTAAGTTTGTGTTTCCCTCTCAGTTTGTGTTTCTCTCTCAGTTTGTGTTTCTCTCTCTCAGTTTGTGTTTCTCTCTCTCAGTTTGTGTTTCTCTCTGTTTGTGTTTCTCTCTCTCTCAGTTTGTGTTTTTCTCTCTCTCTCTCAGTTTGTGTTTCTCTCTCTCAGTTTGTGTTTTTCTCTCTCTCTCAGTTTGTGTTTCTCTCTCTCTCAGTTTGTGTTTCTCTCTCTCTCAGTTTGTGTTTCTCTCTCTCTCAGTTTGTGTTTCTCTCTCTCTCAGTTTGTGTTTCTCTCTCAGTTTGTGTTTCTCTCTCTCTCAGTTTGTGTTTTTCTCTCTCTCTCTCAGTTTGTGTTTCTCTCTCTCTCAGTTTGTGTTTCTCTTTCTCTCAGTTTGTGTTTCTCTCTCTCAGTTTGTGTTTCTCTCTCTCTCAGTTTGTGTTTCTCTCTCTCTCAGTTTGTGTTTCTCTCTCTCAGTTTGTGTTTCTCTCTCAGTTTCTGTCTGTCTCTCAGTTTGTGTTTCTCTCTCAGTTTCTGTCTGTCTGTCTCTCTCTCAGTTTGTGTTTCCCTCTCAGTTCATGGTTCTCTCTCCCTTTCTCTCGCTCCTCAGTCTGTGTTGCCCTCTTTTTCCTCAGTCGCTCTCCCATCTGTATCCTGTGGCCTTGCTTATGTTGTAAAGGTCCCCTTGACACATGTACCATGTACAGCCTTGCCCCGTTGGGATGGCAGGCCTAAGTGAATTGAGGAGCGCCTCGGGTTGCCTTTGCAACGGCCCAGTTATTACTTCACGAGGCCCCTCACCCCTCCCTCACCTCTCTCTCTCTCTCCTTCGTCCCCCAGATATGATCTCCACCAGTTTCTACAACCCATACTTCCGGCTGATCCACTTTGACACCTCGACGATGGAGAGGAATGCCTCGAACCTGGTGAAGGCAGAATTCCGACTATACCGCATCCGTTACCAAAAGTCCCGGGTGGCAGAACAAAGGATCGAGCTGTACCAGGTAATGGACATGTTGGAGAGGGGTCCCAGGGCCGGAGGGGATGGATGCAAGGGACTGACCGAGAGGCCTCATGAACCAGAGGCTCTATTAGGCCACGACACCCTCCTAAGGGTGAACATAGAAACTAGAAGCAGGAGGAGGCCATTCAGCCCTTCGAGCCTGCTCCACCATTCATTTTGATCCTGGCTGATCATCAAATTCAATATCCTGATCCTCCCCTTCCCCCGATATCCCTCGATGCAGTAAATGGCAGAATCCTTTAGAGTATTGATAGGCAGAGGGATCTGGGTGTACAGGTACACAGGTCACTGAAAGTGGCAATGCAGGTGGAGAAGGTAGTCAAGAAGGCATACGGCATGCTTGCCTTCATTGGCCGGGGCATTAAGTTTAAAAATTGGCAAGTCATGTTGCAGCTTTATAGAACCTTAGTTAGGCCGCACTTGGAATATAGTGTTCAATTCTGGTCGCCACACTACCAGAAGGATGTGGAGGCTTTGGAGAGGGTACAGAAAAGATTTACCAGGATGTTGCCTGGTATGGAGGGCATTAGCTATGAGGAGAGGTTGGAGAAACTTGGTTTGTTCTCACTGGAACGACGGAGGTTGAGGGGGCGACCTGATAGAAGTCTACAAGATTATGAGAGGCATGGACAGAGTGGATAGTCAGAAGCTTTTTCCCCAGGGTGGAAGAGTCAATTACTCGGGGGCACAGGTTTAAGGTGCGAGGGGCAAGGTTTCAAGGAGATGTACGAGGCAAGTATTTTACACAGAGGGTGGTGGGTGCCTGGAACTCGCTGCCAGGGGAGGTAGTGGAAGCGGATACGGTAGTGACGTTTAAGGGGCGTCTTGACAAATACATGAATAGAATGGGAATAGAGGGATATGGTCACCGGAAGGGTAGGGGGTTTTAGTTCAGTCGGGCAGCATGGTCGGTGCAGGCTTGGAGGGCCGAAGGGCCTGTTCCTGTGCTGTAATTTTCTTTGTTCTTTGTTCTTTGATCCCTTTAGCTCCAAGAGCGATATCTAATTTCTTCTTGAAATCACACAACATTTTAGCCTCAACTACATTCTGTTGTTGTGAATTCCACACATTCACACATTAGCACTGCTGCCTCACAGCGCCGGGGACCTGGGTTCGATTCCAGCCTCGGGTCACTGTCTGTGTGGAGTCGGCACGTTCTCCCCGTGTCTGCGTGGGTTTCCTCCGGGTGCTCCGGTTTCCTCCCACAGTCCGAAAGATGCGCTGGTGCGTTGGTCATGCTAAATTCTCCCTCAGTGTTACCCGAACAGGCACCGGAGTGTGGCGACTAGGGGATTTTCACAGTAACTTCATTGCAGTGTTAATGTAAGCCTTACTTGTGACACTAATAAATAAACTTAACTTTAACTCTCTGGGTGAAGAAAGTTCTCCTCACCTCAGTTCTAAAAGGTTTACCCCTTATCCTCAAACTATGACCCCCTAGTTCTGGACTCCCCCCACCATCGGGAACATTCTTTCTGAATCTACCCCGTCTAACCCTGTTAGAATTTTATAAGTTTCTCTGAGATCCCCTCTCATTCTCCTAAACTCCAGTGAATATAATCCTAATCGACTTCATCTCTCCTCCTGCCATCCCAGGAATAAGCATGGTAAACCTTCGCTGCACTCCCTCTATAGCAAGGACATCCTTCCTCCCTCTCCCCCACTGGACATGGGGATTAAGGGTAAAGCCCAAAGCTATCCAATGACTCCCCTCACTCGACACCTCGAGTGCTGCACTCCCTCAGTGCCACACCAGGCATGCCAGTCTGGATTGGGGGCTCATGTTCTTGGATTGGGTTGGTGTTGAGAGTAGGCTGGGAGAAGGCTAGGCCTCAAGAGGGAGTAGGCCCCGCCCCCAGGAATGCGGGCCCCGCCCCGGGGAGTAGGCCCCAATGGGAGAGTAGGCCACAATGGGAGAGTAGGCCCCATTGGCAGAGTAGGCCCCAATGGGAGAGTAGGCCCCATTGGGAGAGTAGGCCCCAATGGGAGAGTAGGCCGCATTGGGAGAGTAGGCCCCAATGGGAGAGTAGGCCCCAATGGGAGAGTAGGCCCCAATGGGAGAGTAGGCCGCATTGGGAGAGTAGGCCGCATTGGGAGAGTAGGCCCCAATGGGAGAGTAGGCCCCAATGGGAGAGTAGGCCCCAATGGGAGAGTAGGTCCCATTGGGAGAGTAAGCCGCATTGGGAGAGTAGGCCCCAAAGGGAGAGTAGGCCACAATGGGAGAGTAGGCCACAATGGGAGAGTAGGCCGCATTGGGAGAGTAGGCCGCATTGGGAGAGTAGGCCACAATGGGAGAGTAGGCCACAATGGGAGAGTAGGCCGCATTGGGAGAGTAGGCCGCATTGGGAGAGTAGGCCCCAAAGGGAGAGTAGGCCGCATTGGGAGAGTAGGCCCCAAAGGGAGAGTAGGCCGCATTGGGAGAGTAGGCCCCAAAGGGAGAGTAGGCCACAATGGGAGAGTAGGCCACAATGGGAGAGTAGGCTGCATTGGGAGAGTAGGCCACATTGGGAGGGTAGGCCCCAATGGGAGAGTAGGCCCCAATGGGAGAGTAGGCCCCAATGGGAGAGTAGGCCCCATTGGGAGAGTAGGCCCCAATGGGAGAGTAGGCCGCATTGGGAGAGTAGGCCCCAATGGGAGAGTAGGCCGCATTGGGAGAGTAGGCCGCATTGGGAGAGTAGGCCGCATTGGGAGAGTAGGCCCCAAAGGGAGAGTAGGCCCCAAAGGGAGAGTAGGCCGCATTGGGAGAGTAGGCCCCAATGGGAGAGTAGGCCGCATTGGGAGAGTAGGCCGCATTGGGAGAGTAGGCCGCATTGGGAGAGTAGGCCACAATGGGAGAGTAGGCCACAATGGGAGAGTAGGCCCCATTGGGAGAGTAGGCCGCATTGGGAGAGTAGGCCGCATTGGGAGAGTAGGCCGCATTGGGAGAGTAGGCCCCAATGGGAGAGTAGGCCCCAAAGGGAGAGTAGGCCACATTGGGAGAGTAGGCCGCATTGGGAGAGTAGGCCACATTGGGAGAGTAGGCCACATTGGGAGAGTAGGCCCCAATGGGAGAGTAGGCCGCATTGGGAGAGTAGGCCCCAATGGGAGAGTAGGCCGCATTGGGAGAGTAGGCCCCAAAGGGAGAGTAGGCCGCATTGGGAGAGTAGGCCGCATTGGGAGAGTAGGCCCCAAAGGGAGAGTAGGCCCCAAAGGGAGAGTAGGCCGCATTGGGAGAGTAGGCCCCAATGGGAGAGTAGGCCCCAATGGGAGAGTAGGCCCCAATGGGAGAGTAGGCCGCATTGGGAGAGTAGGCCCCAATGGGAGAGTAGGCCCCAAAGGGAGAGTAGGCCCCAATGGGAGAGTAGGCCCCAATGGGAGAGTAGGTTGCATTGGGAGAGTAGGCCACAATGGGAGAGTAGGCCGCATTGGGAGAGTAGGCCCCAATGGGAGAGTAGGTCCCAATGGGAGAGTAGGCCCCAATGGGAGAGTAGGCCGCATTGGGAGAGTAGGCCCCAATGGGAGAGTAGGCCCCAATGTGAGAGTAGGCCACAATGGGAGATAAGGCCGCATTGGGAGAGTAGGCCGCATTGGGAGAGTAGGCCGCATTGGGAGAGTAGGCCACCTCCAGGAACTGTAGTATAAGAATCTGGCACATGTAAGGTTAAAATAGGACTGAGTACAGTACTGCCCATACAGTAAGAGAACATATGACATACATCTAGGGGTCAGTGCAGTGTTAGAGAGAGAGTTGTGCGCCTTTACGCAGGGACAAAGTTATTTTTGGTAATAAAAGCAAACAGTTAACGTACTTAAGTCTACAAAGGTTTCATCAAGACCCCCTGAAGGGAATCCAACACCCTACAAGATTGTGGCAGGCCTCATCCTGAGAATAGGCCTCATCCGGACAATAGGCCTCATTCTTTGAGTTGGCCTGGTAATTATAGAGCGGTTAGTCTTACTTCGGTGGTTGGTAAATTGATGGAAAAGGTCCTTAGGGATGGAATTTACGACCATTTAGAAAGATGCGGATTAATCCGGGATAGTCAGCACGGATTCGTGAAGGGCAAGTCGTGCCTCACAAATTTGATAGAATTTTTTGAGGAGGTAACTAAGTGTGTTGATGAAGGTAGGGCAGTTGATGTCATATACATGGATTTTAGTAAGGCGTTTGATAAGGTACCCCATGGTCGGCTTGTGATGAAAGTAAGGAGGTGTGGGATAGAGGGAACGTTGGCCGATTGGATAGGTAACTGGCTGTCTGATCGAAGACAGAGGGTGGTGGTGGATGGAAAATTTTCGGATTGGAGGCAGATTGCTAGCGGAGTGCCACAGGGATCAGTGCTTGGTCCTCTGCTCTTTGTGATTTTTATTAATGACTTAGAGGAGGGGGCTGAAGGGTGGATCAGTAAATTTGCTGATGACACCAAGATTGGTGGAGTAGTGGATGAGGTGGAGGGCTGTTGTAGGCTGCAAAGAGACATAGATAGGATGCAGAGCTGGGCTGAAAAATGGCAAATGGAGTTTAACCCTGATAAATGTGAGGTGATTCATTTTGGTAGGACTAATTTAAATGTGGATTACAGGGTCAAAGGTAGGGTTCTGAAGACTGTGGAAGAACAGAGAGATCTTGGGGTTCATATCCACAGATCTCTAAAGGTTGCCACTCAAGTGGATAGAGCTGTGAAGAAGGCCTATAGTGTGTTAGCTTTTATTAACAGGGGGTTGGAGTTTAAGAGCCGTGGGGTTATGCTGCAACTGTACAGGACCTTGGTGAGACCACATTTGGAATATTGTGTTCAGTTCTGGTCACCTCACTATAAGAAGGATGTGGAAGCGCTGGAAAGAGTGCAGAGGAGATTTACCAGGATGCTGCCTGGTTTGGAGGGTAGGTCTTATGAGGAAAGGTTGAGGGAGCTAGGGCTGTTCTCTCTGGAGCGGAGGAGGCTGAGGGGAGACTTAATAGAGGTTTATAAAATGATGAAGGGGATAGATAGAGTGAATGTTCAAAGACTATTTCCTCGGGTGGATGGAGCTATTACAAGGGGGCATAACTATAGGGTTCGTGGTGGGAGATATAGGAAGGATATCAGAGGTAGGTTCTTTACGCAGAGAGTGTTTGGGGTGTGGAATGGACTGCCTGCAGTGATAGTGGAGTCAGACACTTTAGGAACATTTAAGCGGTTATTGGATAGGCACATGGAACACACCAGGATGATAGGGAGTGGGATAGCTTGATCTTGGTTTCAGATAAAGCTCGGCACAACATCATGGGCCGAAGGGCCTGTTCTGTGCTGTACTGTTCTATGGCCTCCTTCCAGGATTAGGCCTCATCTCATACCATGCCTAGGCCTTGTCCTGAGAATATGCCTCATCCTGAGATTAGGCTTTACCCTGGAGGATGCTGCATCCTGGGTCTAGGCCTCATTTTGGGTCTCAGCCTCATTTTGGGTCTAGGCCTCATTCTGGGACTAGGCCTCATTTTCAGACTAGGCCCCATTCTGGGACTAGGCCCCATTTTCAGACTAGGCCCCATTCTGGGACTAGGCCCCATTCTGGGACTAGGCCCCATTCTGAGAATAGGCCTCATTCTGAGAATAGGCCTCATTCTGGGACGAGGCCTCACTTTAGGATTAGGCCTCATTCTGAGAACAGGCCACTTTTTGGGACTAGGCCTCATCCTGAGAATAGGTTTCATCCTGAGATAAGGCCTCTTCCTTGGAGTAGGCCTCCTCCTAGCACTAGGCCTCATCTCGTACTGTGCCTAGGGCTCATCCTGAGAATAGGCCACACTTTGGGACGAGGCCTCATCCTGAGAATAGGCCTCACACTTGAGGATGCTGCATTCTGGGACTAGGCCTCATTTTGGGACTTGGCCTCATCCTGAGAATAGGCCCTATCCCAGAGGATACCTCATCCAGGGAAAAAGGTTTGACCCTGGGAGTTAGCCCTTTCCCAGATGAAGTGTCAGATCAGTGAGGGGAAAGCTGAGGGGGTTGGGGGGCGGTGTTAAGGATTTGGGAGTGATTTATTGCCGGACTGCAGGCTGCCTAGGCCGATCCTCGCACTCCCGGATGTGACCGGATGCTTGTTTTGGGCTGTTGCAGGTTCTGAAGGCCAGGGACCCGGCCTCTCCGGCCCAGCGTTACCTCGGCAGCAGGGTGGTACGCCCCCGGAGTGCGGGCGAGTGGCTGACCTTCGATGTCACGGAGACAGTCAGTGAGTGGTTACTGCACCGAGGTGAGTGAGGTGCGTTTACCCGCTGTGGGTATGGGCACCTTGAGTAGGGCGGCCTGGGAAGGGGGTGGCGGGTACATGAGGGCAGATCGGGGATGGGCGGCACGGTGGCACAGTGGGTTAGCACTGCTGCCTCACAGCGCCAGGGACCCGGGTTCGATTCCCGGCCTTGGGTCACTGTCTGTGTGGAGGCTGCACATTCCCCCCGTGTCTGCGTGGGTTTCCTCCGGGTGCTCCAGTTTCCTCCCACAGTCCAAAAGATGTGCAGGTTAGGTGGATTGGCCATGCTAAATTGCCCCTGAGTGTCCAAAGGTGTGCAGGT